>NW_024067897.1:300000-391731 GCF_009389715.1 Phoenix dactylifera | reverse complement strand
CATCTTCTTGGAGAGATGAATCCATGCCTAGGGGTAGAGACCCTCTTGGAGTTTTCCATGCTGAACTCTTCAGCACCTCCTCTATGTACATTTTCTATGAAAGGCCAAGCATCCTTCTTAGATCTATCTCTATAGACACTTTATTCCAAAATATAGGATGCTTCCCCAAGGTCTTTTCATGGAGAATTTTTTTGACAACCAGACACTTGACCGAGGTTAGCATGGGAATATCATTCCCAATCAGGAGAATGTCATCTACGTACAGTATGAGAAAAACGACAGCACTCCCACTAACTTTTGTAAACACACGGTTCCTCTTCGTTTTTGATGAAATCAAACGTTTGATTGCTATCATCAAAACGAGTTGTTCCAACTCCGAGATGCTTGCCTTTAGTCCATAGATGGACCTTTGCAGCTTGCAGACCTTGTGATCTCCATCACTGGAAGTGAAACCCACAAGGCTGTTCCATATAGATATCTTCATCAAGATATCCATTCAGGAAAGCAGTTTTCACATCCATCTGCTAGATTTCATATCAATGAAATGCTGCAATGGCAAGCAATTGTTCGGATGGATTTTAGCATGGCTACAGGTGAAAAGGTCTCCTGATAGTCAATGCCTTCGCGCTGACTATACCTTTCGCCACAAGCCTTGCCTTATAGGTCTCTTACCTCTCCATCCGAACCTATCTTCCTTTTGTAGATCCATTTGCATCCAATAGGTACAATAACCTTCTGGTGGATCTACTAAGGTCCAGACTTGGTTGGAATGCATGGAGTCTACTCTGACTTCATAGCTTTCCAGCCATTTCTCGGAATCGATATCAGATATCGCCTCGTTGTAGGTTTGGGATCCTGTATGTGATCCTATCTCCCACTAGGAACATTTCTCGGTATCCTCCTTCTAGTATACTAAGTATCCTATCGGGAGGATGGGAGACCTACTAGATCTACGAGGTGGTTGAGGGACATCGTGTACTGGCTCTTATGAATGGTTCTATAGGATCCATGACTCGTTGCTTTCAGAGACTTTCTCTTCAAGCTCAATTTTCCTCCCACTGCCTCTATCAAGGATAAACTGATTTTCCAAGAAGATGGCATGACGGCTCACAGAACACATTGTGATCCTCTGAACGTAAAAATTGTATCCTAATGACTCTTTAGGAAATCCTATAAAACGAGCACTTATTGGTCCTAGCCTCTAACTTGTCTGCCTGTAGTCTCTGACGTGGGCCGGACATCCCAAATCTTGAGATGAACCAGACTTGGTTTCTTACCATGCCATATCTCATACGGTGTGGTGGAACGGATTTAGAGGGAACTCTATTCAATAAATAAATGCGTGTGAGACGGCATCTCCCAAAGAAACATAGGTAAATCAGTGAAGCCTCATCATGGACTGACCATGTCCAACTAGGGTCCGATTCTCCTCTCTGACACCCCGTTGAGTTGAGGTGTACCCGGAGGTGTCCATTGTGAGACTATGCGTTTTCCTTTGAGATAGTCCCGGAATTCCCCACTAAGGATTCTCCTCCTCGATCTGATCGAAGAGCTTAAGAGGTTTTCCAGTTTGTTTTTCTACTTCATTCTTGAACTCTTTGAACTTTTCAAAAGGATTCAGACTTGTGTCTCATAAGATACACATACCCATACCGTGAATAATCATCGGTAATGGTAATGAAGTATGAATAACGTCCCTGGCTAGCACATCGAATGGCCACATACATCTGTATGTACTAGGGTAAGTATTTCAGTTGGTCCTCTCCCCCATGTCCTACAAAGGGCAGTCTAGCCATTTTCCTTGAAGACAGGACTCGCAAACTGGATATGACTCGGAAGTCAATGAGCCTAAGAGCCCATCTTTATCCATTTTGTTCATGTCTTCTCCAATATGGCCAAGTCTGAGGTGCCACAAATATCTTTGGTTTATCTCATCTCTATCTTTTGGATCCTTTGGCACTCACATCTTGCTCGTAAACATTCACAGATACATCCATATGTAAATGATAGAGACTAGTCAATCATGAAACCACGTGCAACTATTTTATTTCTTAAATAAATAGAACAGCAGTCTTTGTCAAATGTAAAAACATGACCTTCCTGTGCTAGACATGAAAACAGAAATCAAATTTCTGCTAGCAAGGTACATAATAAGTCTTAAGTATTAAACTAAATCAGACGGTAGTCCAGATGGTAGGTGCCCACAGCCACAGCAGCAACTTTTGCCCCGTTGCAACCGAAGGGTTACCGCACCTTCCGCCAGCCTTCTACTTTCCTTTAGACCCTGCATGGTAGTGCACAATGAGCACTAGAACCAGAATCTATAACCCAACTAGAAAGTAGAAGAAACCGTTAGATTAGTTTCAATTATGAGCAAGTCTATACCTTCTGAAGGTGTGTCACCTTTCTTGTTCTTCAAGGCTCTCGAGGTATGAAGGACAGTTTCTCTTCCAGTGGCCTTCGACATTGCAGTGGAAACATTTTCCTTTGTCGTTAGCCTTTTTCTTTTGAACTTCCTTCTTTGGCTTCTTGTCTTTCTTTCTGCTTCTTTAGCAGGCTTCTTTTTCTTCCAAGTAGACTTTCTCTTGGAACCAGAAGTCAACTCAGGCAGCAAGGACATTGCCCCTTTGAACCTTTCAAGGCTCCCTCAGCAGTTACCACATATTGATTAGTTCAGTCTTAGTGCATTCATCTTATTCATGTGGTAGTTTACTAAACTGACCAAATGAATCAGGAAGTGACTGTAGGATCAAAATCCACTTGTAATTCCTGTGCATGTCCATACGAGCTTCTCAGCTCCTCTAGGTCCTTGGATCATAGGTCCAGACCGTGATCATGGACAGACTGCCCTTCGCGCATCTTCGCTTTGAAGAGCCTCTTGGACACTTCAAAACGAGCTTGCGACTCTGCTCACCATACAACTCTTGCAGGTGTGCCAGTATGTCCTAGCAGTCTTTTATTTTCATGCTGGCATTGGAGTTCATAGACATGATGCCATCATATAGCATTTTACTCTAATGTCATCATCCCAACCACTTTTTATGCATCTCACGCTGAACATCAGTGGACGTGTTGGTAGTGTGGGGATATCTGAATCGAGTATGTAGCCTATTTCTCTCAAGTCCAAAATACTTTTCTAAGAGAGATTGTCTGAGATATAAACCAGTCCTTGTAATGTTGGTTCCGTCAGTCGGTTGGTCCCTCAAGAATACGGGTCAAGGGGTTTGAAGCTGACATTGTATCTGCAGAGAGTAAAGATTCTAGTTTAGACCTTTTGTACTTGATCCTAATCTGTTCTAAGGTCTTTTAGAACAAATGTAACTCCACTATTTTCTCGAATTCCTCACACTCCCCTGGTAGGAAAACGGAAATCCCACACGACTAGGGTTTCTAGTGGGTACTGCGGTCCCACCGATTTACATGCCACCTCACCTAACATTTATTGGTGACACATAGATTGATGAATGTACAACTCTTGTACAATGCTTCTCAAGCATGTTGCAGTGTAACTTGGTCTCTAAGCCATGAAACTCACCTAACAGTTATTGGTCCCATTTCTTAGTTAAGTCAGACCCACCGTATAACCGTAGGAATAAAGTCGTCATTGGGTCCTCACCCTAACAGTTATTGGTGCCCCAACCCCACCTTTATCCCTACAACATCTCATGTCTATAGAGAGGTCCAGCCCCCCGATGCAACTTGACCACTGTGTCCAGCCGGAAACAAATCAACATCAGAAAGGCCTTAGCAGCTCTACTACAGTGGAAGACCTATTGACTTAATATTGGTTAATCAGGTCTTAGTGTTTGCAACTTGAGCCCTTCATAAGAGGTAATCGAACAATTGGCCAGGTAAGCAGGTGGGAGGCTCCCCTTACTCAGAGAGTAAGGTCCTAATTAAGTAACCACCTTTCATGCTTTCCTAGACACCAATTAGATCAATTAATCTAATATGACTTGCTCATGTCGGTTCACTCTCGACTTGATTGAGGAGGTTTGATTAGGTCTCAATTGGTTTGCTACATCACATGTAAACCTATCTACCCGACTCGCATTCACATCACATGCAAACGTACATCACAGGCAGTTATAATCGCAGCATCAAATAAAGTTAAACCTGAATAGGTGATGATCATGGATTCTAATTAGGTCGTATTACAAGCACATGCACATCAATCGATCAAGTGGTCTTCAACTCTTGAATTGGTTTCCAAGCCTCCTTGATTCGATCCTTGATCAACTCTTGATCCCATCGCCATCAACCGCTTAGATCACCTTTCATCTCATGCCTTTGCTTCAACTGATCGTTGATGTACATCACATCACAGAAATACAACCAGATGTAAAATAAAAATAAAAATAATTTACATCTCCTTTAGAAGGCACGCAGGCCTCTCAAAACATCAAATAAGATCATGCAAGCATCTGAAAAATTACATACATCGCAGATCACATCGCAGTCATTACATTTATACCAAAAGGTTGAATCCTATGATCATCACCGTATGCAACAATTATAATTTCAGATCTGAAAACTAACTGATTATATCATGACATAGGTCCTGATCATGCTAATCATATTCTAAACTTTGTAATCCCATTAACAATGCAATTAGAATCATCTTTTATCACATAAAAATCAGCATGCAAAAAATCACACCCCTGAAAAATCTGCATGCAGAATTTTCAGCATGCATGATCATTCAATTTCAGATCTAATAAGCCTTTAGATAATTAATTCTTACCTTAATCTACGAAGCCTAGGCTCTGATACCACTGTTGGGGAACCCGCCCATGCCGCTGATATTTCAAAAAATTCAGATGGCAGCGGAATCGGCATAAGCGGGATCGACGTTCATCGCATGAACGTTGTTTTATGAACCGTTCGTAGTTAGATAAGAATTAAAACTTTTTTAAAATCTTTAGGAAGATCAGATCTTCACCTTGTGCGGGTAGATGATCACCCGCAAACCTGAAGTTCGTGGTCTAGGATGAAGGTTCGCTTGAAGCCGTTTCCAAGTGCCCGGCCTCTACGGGTATCCACGACGAAGCAGTGATCCGATCAAAGCTCTCTTGTCTTTTCCGGCGGTGCTAGCTCCCTTGCAAAGACTTCTTTTGATGGCTGATTTCCTCTCTTTCAATCAACCCTTGATTGTGCCTTGAGAGGAGGAAGAAGAAGGATGAAGAAGAGGAAGAAGAAGAATCCCCACGCAGCCTTCTTTTCTTCCCTGCGTTGGAACCAAGGAAAGGAGGCCAAGGAGAGGTGCCACGGCCTCTTCTTCTTTTCCCCTTGCTGATAGCGCGGCTGAACCAAAGGCAAGGGAGAGGGCGTGTGCCACGTGATGGAAGAGGAGAGGGAGAGCTCTTCTAGGGCGCCGGCCCCTTTGCCCCTTTTTATAACCATCTAGGGCTTCTACAATCTAGGAGCCCTAGAGTTATTTCCTAAGAGGGGCTCTCTTCTCCCTTCTCCACATGGAAAAGGGAGGGGCATATCCCCTTCCTCATGGTAAACCCTAATCCACATTAAGTAGGGTTTGAAAAGCCCTAATGTGGTCAAGCCCTAATCCAATTAGGCTTAGCCCAAGGGTGAACCAATTAGGATCCAATCTAGGTAAGTCCTAATCCAATTAGAACTTAAATCAATTTTGACTTAATTGAACTCTTCAATCCTAATCCAATTAGGAGTCTTATTGATTCATTAGATTAATAATTAATTGTGACTTAAGAAACCCTAATCCAAATTAGGACATATTTGATTTTAGTCCTAATCCAATTAGGACTCTATTTGAATCCGAAGTCCTAATCCGATTAGGACTCTAGGAATCCTACTCCAAGTAGGAATCCAATTTTGATTCAAAATTCCTAATCTCATTAGGATTGTAGGAATCCTATTCCAAGTAGGAATCCCAGTCCTACTCCAACTAGGATTCTCAGTCCTAATCCAATTAGGACTCTTGGAATCCTATCCGAAGTAGGATTTGTGTTTAAGTCCAATTAATTAATTCCCTTTGTCCCTTCTTCAACTTCTTATCAATCAAATTGATTACTTGTGATTCCTAATCACGATTTCAACCATCGGATCGGTCAATACTTCTAGTGTGTGTGACCCCATAGGTTCTATTCTGACTGGTAGTGAGATATATTATGATCTCTATCACAATATCATTGAAAACTCCTTTCAATGGGTTGGAACGATTCCAACTCAACTCATTAGGGTTTATCGATCATCAAGATAATCCCTATGAGTCCCACCATCCACCAGTGACACCTAGCAGCATGTAGTGGCTACCCAGCAGAATGGAATGATGAACCTCTAGGTGCAGTTAACATGTGATACAGTCCTACTATCGTGGATCCCTACAGGACGGAGGTCATGGACAACTCGTCAAACCCCATCGTCTGTCATATGTCAAGATTTATTCGACTTGAGTTGGATAGTGGAAAACTCTTTTTCCACTTTATATTACTGCCCTGGCCAAGGTCTTAGAACTCAGTCTAACAAATCACATAGGATCACTCCTCTTCTATCAAGGTCGATAGATTCCTTATAGGTGCATACCCTACTCCTACAGTGAACCTACTGCAGCCAATCTACACTGCATGGACCCATATGGCTAGAGACCATGTATGTGTGCAGTCAAACTACAATAACCTCACTGTGAGTAGCCGAAGCACCGCAAGTCAAAGGACCAGTCACACTACTGCAACATCAAGCAAGTCACTGACGAGTGGATAGACATCCAAGTGACTTCTTGTCTTGGTCACGCTCAGTACCCTTGTTCTCTAACAAGCACCTGCACTATCACTTCAGTGTCCCTACACTGTGGACTCAAGTCTCGTCCATCCAGAAGGAAAGTGATCTGTGCACTGATCGGATCGATCACCGTCCTCGTGATGATCCATTGATCAGGAGCATTTAGAAATTAATCACCAATGATACATGGCTCGAATTCTCAACTCTTGAGAATATGTATCATCATCTTATTAATTTCTTGGACGATTCATAGACACATAAACAATATGAATGAAAAGATGCCTTTTATTTATTCAATAATAAATAGTCAAGTACAAAATTATGTCCCTAGAATCAACAATGTGTCAGCCAAATTGGCTTCTAGGGCATACATCTAACACTGATCACATCTTTGGACGAAGCCCATAGCATCCTTCTGGAGTGTCGGCCAATAGTATCCTTGGCGTAGAATTTTGTGGGCCAATGCTCGCCCTCCCAGATGGTTTCCATAAATCCCTTCGTGGACTTCGCGCAGGGCATAATTAGCTTCCGTTGGGCGAAGGCATCTGAGGAGGAGAGAGGTGAAGGATCTCCGATAGAGCTTTCCCTCGTATAATATGAACCGGGTGGCGAGGCGCTTGATTCGGCGAGCCTCTCGTTCATCAGCGGGGAGGGTTTCGTCTTGCAGATAACTGATGAGTTCATCCATCCAGCTTGGCTCGAACTCGGTGCAGAGGGTCTGCTCGGGCTCGTCTGTGCTGGGCTTTTGGAGATATTCCAGCACTGCCTCTTTGGGAAGCTCGCTCATGCGAGAGGACGCCAGCTTTGATAGCTGGTCGGCCCTGAGATTCTCCGACCTGGCAACATGTTGAATATGAAAGGACTCCAAGGTCGAGACGAGATCCCGTACCTTCTGAAGATACTTCTGCATGGTCGGGTCTCTGGCTTCAAAGTCGCCCATAATTTGGTTGACGTCGAGCTGAGAATCACTGAAGGCCTTCAAGCCCTTCACTCCTAGCTCCTTGGCTAGCTTGAGCCCGGCGACAAGTGCCTCATACTCCGCCATGTTATTTGAGGCAGGAAATTCGAGGCGCAAGGCTTGCTCGGCAACCACCCCTTCCGGGCTGGTGAGGATAAGTCCCGCTCCGCTACCCCCCGAGTTTGAAGAGCCATCGACATGCAGAGTCCATGTCAAACTCGGGGTCAGCTCCACCGGTGGCTCAGGTTCAGGCTCGACCTCATCCGGTATGGTGCACTCGACTATAAAGTCTGCGAGTGCTTGTGCTTTGATCGCCGGTCTGGGCCGGTACTCGATGTCGAATTCTCCGAGCTCAATGGCCCATTTAGTGATCCGGCCCGCGCGATCTGATCTCTGCAGGATCTGCTTGACCGGCTGGTCAGTCAGCACAGCCACTGTATGAGCTTGGAAGTAGGGTCGGAGCCTCCGAGCCGAGATGACCAAAGCATAGGCGGTCTTCTCAACCGGAGTGGACTCTTCGGGCGGGGCGGATTCTTAGCTCGTCGCGGAGACAGGCTTTTGGGCCGGCCGCGCTCCTCGCGACGTCTCTTCTTGGGGTTCTGCTCGGTCCCACCCCGCCTAACCGCCACGGCCTCTTCTGCCTTGGCATACTTCCGCGCCCGAGCGAACATTTCAGTGAGGTCCGCAGGAAAATTCTTCTCGATCGAGAAGAGGAATCTGTAGGACCGGGCTCCAGTCTTTAGTGCGGACATCGTGATGGACTGGTCAAGCTCCCGGACCTCCCATATTGCGGCGGTGAACCGGTCCAAGTACTCCTTGAAGGATTCTCCCTCCTTTTGTTTAATGTCAAGGAGGGAGTCGGATGTCCGCCGCTGGGGCTGGCTGGCGGCAAAGTTGCCAGCAAATTGTCTGCCGAGCTGCTCAAAGGAAGAGACAGTACTCGGCTTCAGCCCGGTGAACCAAAGCCGGGCTGGCCCTCGGAGTGTCGCCGGGAAAAGCTTTGCACATCATGGCCTCCGAGGCTCCTTGTAGGGCCATTAAGACCCGGTAACTCTCCAGGTGGTCAAGGGGATCAGCCTTGCCGTTGTAAGGCTCCACCTGGGGCATCTTGAACCGTAGTGGGACCGGTTCATCTTCGATCTCCGGGGAGAAGGGTGACTTCGTAGTGAACTCGAAGTCGTTATCACGTCCTGATTTTCTTCCGTGGAGTGCCTGGATTTGGCGCTCCAGCTTCTCGACCTTCTTGTCGAGTTCATCATTCTGGAGGATCGCTGCAGCGGTTCGTTCGAGCGCAGGTTGCCCTGGAACCGACTCAGCTTTTGAAGGCTGTGGCCAGCCTCCGTAGCCTCTGGCTGGGTGCTCTCTCCAGAGGGAGGCCTGGACTTGGGAGTCCTGACCTCGAAGGGGAAGTCCGCTTGTAGGAGGCTCCGGTTGAGCTGGAGCCGGAGGAGGCGGTGCCGTTGGGATGCCCCTGGGTTGCAAGCTTTGGACAGCGGTAGCCAAGGCTTGCACTTGTTGCACCAGGGCATCAAACTGCTCCGGCCGAACTTGAGGGGTTGACTCGGCCGGAGGTGGTGAGTTCCGGACGGAATGCTCAGGACTGGGTGGAGGACGTCGAGAGGCGTTGGAAGCCCCTTTGCTTCTTAGCTTCATGGCAGCGAACTCGGGCCCTTCCTCTAGCGCCAACTGTTGCTGGAAATTGGACCCGGGGGTTACCGCGAAGCCGGAGAAGGAGGAGCTTCGCTGCAGGGACGGTGGTCGGCGGCGCGCCGACTGGTGACGTCCTCCTGGAGGGGTGTAAGTCCTGCAAAAAGCCGGTGGCCGGGCTCCCCGGCGCCGGCCCTCCGATGCTTAAGTCAGAGGGGGCAGATATGTGGAGAGAGCAAGGAAGAGAGTATATGGAGAAGACAGCAGGAATATTTGGATGAGATGAAGAAGATGAAGAGGGTGATATCCTCCATTGTATCTGTGCTGTTTGCTTCTTTTCACCCGGTCCAGGAGGGTTCTGTCCGGGGGCCCCCATCCTTTTCTCCCCAGGTTTCCTTTTATAGAAGGATTTTTGTTACCTAGGAGGTGACAGGAGGTTTGTCCTCTTTTGTAATAATTGGGGCACGATTTGGCCCATTAATGGCGTAGTGGAGAACGGGACCGAATCGGACCGGAATCAGGGAGTTGTCACGGTCGATCGGACCTGTTGGAGTGGTTGAACCGCCGGCTGTGGTGGGCCTGGGGTCCGTGGATGGTAAGTGCATTTATTACCGAATGAACCGGCGGTCAGGGAGAGCCATACGCTCTGATGGTTCAGTGATCCGGAGATCGTCTTGGGCCGTGCTCATTAAATGACTGGGTGCATCGGAGACTTGAGGGAGTCTCATGCATTAATGGCAGGTCGTGCCGAATACCTGCAGAGATCTTATGCCTTGATGGCTTGGAGATAGTGGCAGGCTATAGTAGAGTCGCGTGTATAGCCGCCGGACCTTTCGAGAAAGCTTGGCGGGGAGGAGTATTAGTTAAGGCATCGGCTCGGCAAGGGTGCCGAGCCGAGCTGGTCGCCCAGAGGGGCGCCCTGTGGCGGGGTTGCTTCTAGTACTCCTGGTCGGCGCCCTTTGGGCGAGTACCTTCTAGCCGAGCGCCTCTATTTGGCGCTCTCTCTAGTCAGCGCTTTCTATTTGAGTGCTTCTCTGGTCGGCGTCCGCTGGTCGGCTCTTCCTATCCGAGCATCTCTACTTGGTTATTTTGATTGGGCGCCTCTTGGCGCTCTCTCCGGTCGGCGCCCTTTAGTCGAGCGCCTTCTTGGTCGGCATTCTTTGGCCGAGCATCCTCCTGGTCGGCGCTCTTTGGCCGAGCGCCTCTGTGGCGGTATGACTTGGGGTTTTTCTCCCAACACAACCTCTTTTCTCTTCTGATCTTCCGATGATCGTGTACTTAATTTTAATAGTGAACTTGGACATTGTCACGAAAGTTCAGATCGTAAACATTGAATGCTCTCTGTTGTACATGATTGACTCAAAATTTTCAATTTAACAACTTATCTGAAAGAATTAACAAAGAAAACTTGTAATAGAAAAGGAGCCATGATGTATCTCAATTCCTTGCATTGTTTCATGAGCCGTATTTTGCGACATTGCTACATAGAGAAGGAAGAGGAGTCGGATGCTTGGAGCTGCACCGTTTGACCAGCGTGGGGGGTTTAAATAAAAAAAAGTGCCAGTGCGGCGCATGGCTGTGCCTGTTCGCTGGACAAGAAAACAAGCCCAGTGTTTGGCCGAGGGGATGAGTGAAAAAGCTGGGGAGGATGGCAAAGTTAAGCAAAAAGGAGGCCACATTGTTTGGCCGAGAGGAGACTGGCAGAAGCACCGGCGGTCGGCGAAAGGGCTGGTGAGAGGAAAAAGACAAAGGAGAAACCGAGATTAAAGAAAACAAAGGCGGCAGCACGCGAGGTGACCGAGTGGTACGGGTCCATCAGGTCACTACCCTGCCCCCGGTCCGGTAGATCCCAAGCATTCACCTCGATCCCGTGCCCCAACGCACGCCCGCAGCCCGGCTCATCCCCTCTCTCTCTCTCTCTCTCACCTCGATCCCGTGCAAGGTGGTGACCGCTGAGGGAGGGAGCGACGGACCAAGGGCTGCATTAGCTATTAATATAGTAATAACTCGTGTGCCTCTTTTCTTTAATTTCCAGGAGAAAGAGAGAAGAACTCCTTGATTCCACCCGCCACCACCAGCCTCCTTAAATAGGAAGCTTTGAACCCCAACTTCTACAAACCCACTCTGCGTCTAAGCTCCTCCCGGAGACCAGGCTGGCAGGCGCACGGACACCCCTATTCCCCCCGGCCATCCTTGGTTACGTGTAGTGTAGAGCAGGAGAGAGAGATCGAGCCGGCGAGAGCGAGAGCGAGAGCGAAAGCGAAAGCAAGAGAGCGTGAGAGAGAGAGACGGTCAAGACGGGTCTGCCGGTGTGGATGTTGGGGCTGGGCGCGGCTCGGTTGGAGGCCGACATGAACCGCTTGATGGCCCTGCTCTTCCACCAGGTTCCACGACTACCCCTTCTTTTCTTCTTATAGTTTCTCCGCTAGAGCTGCTAGTCTCCTTTTTGTTGTTGTTGTTGTTGTTGTTCTCCCCACAGTTTTTTGTGGAAAGAAAAGATGGGAAAGTTAGCCCATCCCTGAACTAGATGGCTGATGTGGGGCACTGCATGCGCAGGGGGTGCTGGACGAGCAGTTCATGCAGCTGCAGCAGCTGCAGGATGAATCTTCCCCCAATTTCGTCTCCGAGGTCATCTCCATCTACTTCCGGGAATCGGAGAAGCTCCTCAAGAATCTCCGATCTCTACTGTACGTAACTGTTGCATGCCCGCTCCCGTCTGCACGTTACTATATGTTCCATTCCACCTCTCATGATGTACTTCGGCTCCTCATCCCCTGCCTACTTTCAGCTCTGCATTGCATCTGATACGCATCTTTGTTTCTAACTGGATGAGCGATGTTTTAAGCCTCAGAGCTGACAGGGAGTGCACGGACTACACGAAGATAGGGATACATCTGAACCAGCTGATGGGCAGCAGTTCCAGCATCGGAGCCAAACGCGTGAGGACTGTCTGCCTTGCCTTCCGCGCCGCTTCCGAGCACAGCAACTGGTCCGGGTACGTACCGGACTCCTAGTAGCACCAAATGCTTTCTTCAATTTGTCATCATGGTATCCACGTTCTCGCACAAACTCCCTTTACATACTTCTCCATGGTAAATACCATGGGCATGCGAGAAAAGGAAAACAAAATTAATCGTTCTGATGCAGCTTTGGAATCTGAGATTAGTATCTCTAGCCTAGGGCCTAAAAAAACCGTTTTCCAATATATAGAGTAGTGGCAATTTCAGTGGGTAGGGGATCGCATAGGATCGAGCCTTCTTACATTAGTTCGAGGATATTAGTGGATTGTGTACGGGGTAGCACTTGAATCGAGCCTCAAATTAGTTGGCCGCCGTGTATTGCATTTGCACCAGAGTCCAGAGTTTGGGCCACGGATTTAGCAGTGGTGGTCGGAACCACCCTAGCTGTCGGTGCGTCCTGCATCCCGCGCCGGGGGAGTGAAAGGCAGATGGGCGACCGCTCCTTCAAACCTCTTCCACGGTGTCGGATCCGGAGAAATGACCTATGGTACACGCACCTACTCATGCCGCAGCTTCTGTACCGGACGTAGGGGGTACCTTTCGGTTTAGTAGTATCTAATTCTGAGGTATCTAGCTAGTATGAATATAGTACGTACGTAGGGGACCGGGCTAGGCATCTCGCACCCGGTCCCCCGTTAGGTGCGTCCCGTCCCGTCCCTTAACCTTCTTTTTTCCCCACACGCGAGACCCAGTTGTGCCGCCTCATTAATTCGCTTGGAACGGGAGATACGGGTTCGGGTTGTATCTTTCGCGGGAAGGAACGGCCGATCTTCTTTGTCGACGTCGCCCGTCGGATCGCCTTCCGCACGGATCTCAAATCACTCCGAACCCCTGCGTTTGTCTGCGCAGGTCTCGAAGCGACCATTGCGCGATCCAACGGTGGATCCGCGCGAAGGAAGGCGAACTCTTCTTTCGGGCGAAAGATACAACCCGGTCCGGGTAGATAGAAAAGCCTTGCTCGACTTTCTGTGTCCACTAATTTGTCTGTGTTGGGGTATTGTGATTAATGGCTCATTACTTTAACCTTCACGTCTCGATGCAAAGATGCCTGCGCTTGCTGGAGGTGCTGGAGCACGAGTACTGCTACCTCAAGACCAAACTGCACGAGCTCTTCCAGGTATTGCCGCTATGCCTTTATGCCACTGCTATTACCGCGCGATTTAAATATGTATTTATAACGGGCCAAGCCCGGGACGGGCCGGGAGGTAATTGGTTCCTGAATCTTTTGATGCGCCTGCCAGATGGAGCAGCACAGAGTGATGGCGGCCGGGGCTAGGTACCACCCTGCGCTGTCGTGAGACTACTTCATGTCTTGGAGCGTCCCCAGGAGAGGCCCGTCTCCGTCTCCAATCCGACGCTAGCTGTTTGTCTCTCTCTATCTCCGCACCGGTGTCTCTCGTCTCCGTTTGATGCAAGATGGTCGCTGCCGGTGCCGGGCGAACAGAGCGGGCGAATTAAGCCGGACGGTGGGAGGAGGACGAGGGCGAGAATTGGGGCCTATCGGGTATGTCTGATGGCTGGCTGGTTTTGCGTATAGTTTGCGACTGACGAGGGAGGATCAGGAGGTGTCGTCTGCCAGCTGGTTGCGGTGTTATTGTGGCGTTATAGCTTTCAGGTCCGTCACATGAATGCCGGAACCTAATTTATGTCTGTTGAATACCTCCTATTGCCTCCTCGCAATGGCAACCACCTTATATTTAGTGGCCTCTATCAGTGCTTTTCCTCCGGAGCTCTCTCTGTCTCGCAGCTCTCGCTCTCGCGTTAATGAGCGCGCGCTCAGTAGAGTTAAATGTTATTATCGTGGTCGTCGTCGTCGTCAACAACAACAACAACAGTAATAATAATGGTAGCAGACGCTCAGTCGAGTTAAATGTTATTATCGTCGTCGTCGTCGTCAACAAAAATAATAATAGTAGCAGTGTCGTCGTCGTCGTCGTTTTCTCTCTGTTCGCTCTCGCGTTAATGAGCGCAGGCTCTGTAGAGTGAATGTGATAATAATCATCAATACATTAAAACTACAACTACTACTAATAATAATAATAATAATAACAGCAATCAATAATAATCTTAATGCTAATGATGACGCAAGCGTTAGATGAGCGGATATATTCATCTGGGCCTAAGCGGCCGGAGGGGGCGTGCGCCATCTACGCTGAGTAATCCCTAACTATGAGCATGTAGGACCTGTCAGGGTTATATATATATATATATAGAAGCAAGTTTGAAAGTGAAATGCGTACGACGCATCCTCCTTAGCACCAAAAGGCTCAATTCACAAACAGCCTGCATTAAAGTTGCTGCCTAAGGCAGCAAAACCAACTTTGTTAAAAGTTGCTTCAAAAGTCGTGTTCGCGCCGGACAAAAACGGTGCTGCAATTTTCACTAACCATCCGCCTACTTTTACTTACGTCTTCCAGAAGTGCGAGCCACAGTGCAATCTTAAAAATAAAGAAATATATGATTCCCATCTCCACTTAACACGAGCGGAGCTAAGCGGATCATTCTGTCCCGCCGGAATTACATGATGCCCAAGCTGTTGTTTGTCGATTTCTCTTGAACGCTCCTAGTTCGTGCTTTAGGTGACACGTTATCGAACTCTTAATGTTCTCCATTTGCCTCTCTAACCCTTTTTTCTTAAAAAAATAAAATAAAAAAAAGCTGGGACAATAGGTATTCATTTTCTTGTAAGTTGTATCACAACAAAATACGCCAAGCCTTTGCTACTTTCATCTTTGTTCATTAGATGAACACTTTCCTTCCAGAAATATGCCACATGTCTTCTTAGAAAAAATTACCTTTTCCGACTTTTGGCTGCCGACGCTAAGTAGAAGTATCGGTAATTTTGGCTAAGCCATAAAGCTACGATGACGCTTATAAGCATCGTCGGAAGCCATTGTGGATAGATGCCTAGCTCGGGCCAACGCTTTTAACACTACAGGAAAAGTTGGTTTTACCGACGCTTTTCTGCCGATGCCTTTTACAAGCGTCGGCAATTTTCGGTCTAGCGTCAAAATTTGCTGGCGCTTGTAAAAAGCGTCGGCAATAGACGACGCTAATAAGCGTTGGTGTAGTCGCCGGCCTAAGACGATGCTAAAAAGTATCGTCGGAGCCTATTTCGACGCTAATATGATCTCCTCTCTCTCTGTCGTGCACTTTCAAAAGGTGATCCCCCTCTCCCTAACCCCCTCCAGATTCAAGAAGCAGAACAACTCCGGCGATGATGTCTTCGCCGCCTCCTTGGATCCCTACTTCGCCTCCCTCTCCCCCGAACCGCGGATCCTCAAGTCCCGCCTCGTCGCCAGCGAGACCCTCTACGGCCTATTCCTCCTGAGCTCCTCTCTGACCCTCGCCGAGATCGCCGGCCTCGCCGGCTACGACTACGTGGTCGTCGACATGGAGGACGGCTCTGGCGGCATCGCGGAGGCCTTCCCCAGCCTCCGCGCCCTCGCCGCTGCCCCCACCTCGGCTATCCTCTGCCTTTCGGAGCTCTTCGCCCCTGGGCCAAGAAGGCCCTCGATCTCGGCCCCTAGGGCCTCATGTTCCCCATGATCGAGTCCCCCGGTGCCGTCGAGCTCGCTGTCTCATTCTGCCGTTTTCCACCGCGCGGCGTCCGCGGGTCCGCTCACACAGTGGTGCGCGCCTCCGCCTACGGCATCGACAACGGCTACCTGGCGCAGGTTGACGAGGAGCTGCTGGTGATGTGCCAGGTGGAGACGGCGGCGGGGCTGGCAGAGATCGAGGCGATCGCCGACGTCGAGGTGGTCGACGTGGTGCAGATGGAGCCGCTGGATCTGAGCGCGAGCATGGGGTATCTGTGGGATCCTATGAACCGGAAGGTGAGGGATACGATGAAGGAGGCGGAGAGGAAGGTGCTGGGGATGAGGAACAAGCTGTCGGCGGCGGAGGGCGGCGGCATTGGCGAGAGGGGACCATATTTGGGGGGGCTTGTGATGCCGCACGATTGGACGGAGAATATGAAGATGAGAGGATATCATATGGTAACGGGGGCAGTGGATGTGGGGATTTTCCGGCAGGCAGTGGTGGAGGACGTGCAGCGGTGGAGGAGCGCGGAGGTGGACATTGGGAGAAAACGAGAAAACGAGGCTCTGATTCAAAATATTTTTTTAAAATATTTTTTTTTAAAAAAATATTTATAACGATGCTTTAAAGCATCGCTAACTGGGTTTTTAGCGACGTTTAAAAGCGTCGCTAAAAAATGTCGCTAAAAACCACCTTAGCGACGCTTTCTAGAAGCGTCGGCAATTCTTTTTTACACTCTGACATAGCCGACCCTTTGGCGACGCTTTTAAAAGCGTCAAAAGGAAACTGACCGACGCTTATAAGCGTCGGTAAAAGCCTTAAAAAGTATCACCAAATCTTGTTTTTCTTGTAGTGAAGCATCGGCGGAAGCCTAAAATGTCCCAATTCCCGAACGGAAGCCATCTCTTTTTTTTTTCTCTTTTTCCTCCCAACGACGCTTTAGAAAGCATCGTCGGAGGCCATTATCCCCCCTCCCCCGTCCTTGCTGCAAATCCCTAACCCCTTGCCTCCCGATCCCCCTCCCCTCCCCCTCCCCCTCCCCCCTCCTCTCTACAAATCTCTAACCCACTACCTCCCCTTTTGTCGCTCTTTCTCGATTTGAGATCGATCTTCCCTGACGAAGTCCTCCTCTTCCTCAAATCCCCCTCTTCCCTCCCCATTTCTGACCTCCTCTACCTCTACTACTCTTCCTCCCTCTCCATCACCCCAGGCGACGGTTGGTGGGCTGGTCCCGTGGAAGGCGACCTAATCCTCGGCTCCTCTCCTCTTTTCCCCACTTCTCTTGACCTAATCCTCGGCTCCTCTCCTCTTTTCCCCACTTCTCTTTGTGAAGTTGAGAAGCAGCATGCAGAAAATGTCTCCGGCGATGATGCCTTCGCCCGCCTCTTCGCCGCCGTTGAATCCGACATCGACGCCGCCCTCTAGGTCCTCCTCCTCTTTCTCCCTTCCAGGGTTTCTTTTCCCTGATTTTTCCTTAGTGGCACTTTTTTCCCCTGATTGGTGAATCTGTTGTGTAGAAATCGAAGATGGCGACCCGGGGAGAAAAACAAGGAGGCGGTGGTGGCGATGAATGTCGAGATCCGACGCACCAAGGCCTAGTTGATGGAGGAGGTGCTCAAATTGCAGAGGTTGGCGCTCAAAAAGGTCGGCTCCTTTGTCATTCTGTTCTTTTTAATTAAATATTTCCTAAAAATTGCAGAGCTCGGCTCCTTTGCAGAGATTCTCATTTTAGTTTCTGCTTTTTGAATTATATATTGCTTGTTCTGAAAGAGATTGATCGGTTCTAGCAGTGATAGCATGCTGAAATTTTAAATTTTTTCTATGACTGCACCTGTACGGATTGCCTACGTACCCCTTCACAAGGGGGATCAAGCCACACATAGTTCTTTTTAATTTAAAATCACAGCGAAAAACATTGAATTAAATATTTTCATTCTAGCATGCATAAGAAATCAGATTTCAAAACATCACTACAAAACACATGATCGATATGCCGGAATCGTTTAAACAATTATGCTAAATCATTTGCATGATTAATATCATATCTGAAATGAGATTATTAAATTCTAAACTTGACTAATCTATGATCCAACTAATCTTCGAATACCCATTGAATAGGTTCTAAAGATTACTCTGTGAAGAGCCCCTGAAGAGGTTTAACCCTCGAGGATTAGATCTTATCTAAATTACTGGTATCAGATTTATACCTTTGCAAAATCAGAATATAATAGATCAAATGCTCGAGCTTCGCAACCACACGATCGTCTGGCCTCCACGAGTAATCCATGCGAAGTTCCTGGAGAGATCCAATCCCGTGGAAGTGCTAGCTTGCGCAGAATTTTTTGAGGCTGAAATTTGATCTTCCTGACACTATCAACCTTGGATCTGCCTTTTTTGGAAGAATTTGGAAGAATGGTTCATAGGAATTGAAGAGGACTTAGATTTGATCTAAAAGCTCTTATCAGGGACCCTTAACACTAATGGCGTGAAGGACTTAGAGGAGGAAGAAGTCAGCTAGAATGTACGCAGAATTTTTCCATGCATGAACTAGGGTTCCTCTCTTTTCTTTTTCCTTTCTTCCTTCTCTTATTTTTCTCTTAATTTCGGCCACAAGCTGATGGAGGTCCTTTTAATGTCGCCCTCCACTCCTCATCACACACCAACCTTCCAATATTTTGGAAGGATTTTATGGGGTTTCGAATTCAAAATTCAAATGCTTGTTTCATGTGCCAACACATGATGAAGCTTGATCTAATCTAAACCATTCATCATGTTGCGACTTCCTTCTTTCAATTTTGAAATTTTCATGCCCACAATTAGATTAGAGGGTCATGAGGTAATTTTGTGGTGTTTAAATTCGAAATTCAAACTTAATTAGAAGTGAGATAAAGATAAGGATGACATATACCATGAAGAGAGAGAAGTTGATCTTATCCAATTCTTTTCATGAATTTATCTCTCCATTTCGTCCCATCTGATGATGAAGGAGGTCCTTGATGTGTGCCACATGTCCCATGGCGCCATTAAATAAATTAAATTAATTTTTAATCATATTAAAAATCAATTTATGTCACCATGCATGGATATGTGACATGTGGATTTCAAGATCTGAACAATTTCAGATCAAACCCATTTAATTAAATGAAATCCTAACAATTAGGATTGTCCAATTACCTTGGGTTGAACCTAATCCAATTAGGTCAATCCCTAATTAAGCATAAATTTAATCTAATTTAATTTGGTCAACTTAAGTCCTCTTGATTCAGACCTAATCCAATCAGGTCAAAAACCCTGATTGAGCCCGGAGTTGAATCCAATTCAATTTGTCTTATCCTCAGTCCATTTACTCAATCAAATTAAGTTTATTAGTAATCTAATTACTAATTAATTCTTCAATAATTACTTTAATTATTTTATAAGATAATTTGCCAATCGAATTGACTAAATTAACCCTGAATGATTCTCAACCATCCATCAGCTATCTTGATCAATCAAAAAACTTCTATGCGTGTGACCTCATAGGTTCGAACCTAGGCCGGTAATATAGGAACGACTTTCTGCACTAATCGATGTGACCATCTAGCAATGGTATCCGACGTCCGGATAGGCCGAATATATGCGAAGCAAATATTCTGGAACCCTGGACTATGGTTGCTGTATAATTCATCCCTTTGACTCCTAATGCCAGGATGACTTTAGAGTTCTGTGAACTCTATAATTAGTGCATCCATGATGTGATTCAACTTTAGAAATTCTGTGACTCCTCACAAGGATTACCCTGGCCAAGGTTTTGCTAAATTGAACACAAAGCATTATCTCCTGTTTTCAGGAGGGGTCAATTCCATCTTGACTCACTCACTGATTTCGCAAGTACTTGACTGCACCCAGTAACCTTTCATCCCAGAATTAGAAATTCTGCTAGTCCGGTACCAAAGTACAGTGAGTTGCTTGCTAATCACTGTGGTGATCTCAGGTCTGAGGGATACTTATACCCATATCCACTCGGAACATCTCTTGACAGTGGAGTGTTCCGGAATTGATCACGTTCAGTGAAATGTACTCCTATACTTCACCTGTGTAACATATCAGTGTCTCCACACTCCTTGGTTAAGAGGACAACCAACGTATATGTCTCACAACGACCTAATCTCGATAATGCTGTCGTCGTAGTAATAGTATATCATTTGGTCGTGAACAGGTTTAAGGACTTGAAGATAAATTCCCTCCTTTATCATAAAATAAGTCCTAAGGACTTCATCATATAAGAGTTCATTTGAAGATGTTCAATAAAATGATGAATAATGCCAAATAACACTTTATTAATTTGTCAATTCATTTACATAATTCAATCATCAACTTGCTGACGATTGACTTTTAGGATACAATTCCCAACATGTTCAAGAAAATTCGGATATTTTTTTCTTTCCAGCATGACCACAAAGACACCCATCTACAATTCAACTGAAGCTGCAAGAGTTTTTTCTCAGTCTGAATTTGGAAGATAGAATTTGCCAGCACTATGTTGAATCAGTAGACCACTTGTTTTCTGATTGTAGTTTTTTCTCCACCATCTGGAGATCAATATTAGAAATTTAGTTCATGTATTGGAAATTTGACCTCGCTTTCCTTAAATTGGAATGTGAATTGATGCATGAACAAGCAAAAATTTTCTTAGGTTAGAATACTCCTCTTTAAAGCCTTCTTATGAATAAACTCTAATCAAATACTCGAACAATTATGGTTGAAGGTATATATCATCAATATTATAGCCGCATAAAATTATAGGGTGGGCTAAAAATTTAGACCCAAATGTATTTTTCATTGGACCTCGCGTATTGTAATCATATAGTAGATGCCTCTGCTGCTCCATCTATCATCATAATGAAAAGGGCAGCATTTGTTTAAACAAGCACATCCAAAAATTATTATTTTTGTCTAGCTAAAATTTAGATGGACTTTTGAATAGACCTTTTGTATGAGTTTTAAGTAACCTCGGCCCCAGCCGAACAGGCGACCAACCAAAATGAACCACCTCGATCTCGGCCAAGGAGTCGATCAACCAAGGAGTCATGGCTTGACAGTTCCAACAATTGACATCTTTGGTGGCTTGCAGTCGTGGTAGCGCCATGATCTACACCCCACCAGCGTTGCCCACTGCCCATGTGGACTGGCACCCATATCTTAGTCATACTGCCGGTTATTATCTGGCCTTCATTGTATGCCACGTCAAACTAGATAACGACAAAGTTGGCTATTATACATAGAAGGGCAATTCGGAGGACTTCAGGTACGCATGCTATATTACTCTCAGAGATCACACTCTACTAAGATTCTTTTTTTTATGCATTGTTGCTTCATTATTCTGACTTAGGCATTGGAGGGTTCCTTGTGTTGCCCAAGGTGACAAGCCAAGAGGGGGGGGGGGTGAATTGGTTTTTCTAAATTTTTGCTACCTTACTTTAGTTAATTGATGAGTGAGTGAAATTAGAACAATGCACAATACAAACACACAAGAAGTATAGTGGTTCGGTGCTCTCCCAAGCACCTACGTCCACTCCCCAAGCGATTCCTTAGAAATTCACTATAATCCCTCGGATTACAGTTGGATTGTTTTCCGGGCTCACAATCTAAAAACCTTTACACTTTGGTTTTCCGGGATCACCAATAACCTTTGTTGGTTTTACGGGCTCACCAACGAACCTTCACAATTGGTTTTACGGGTTCACCAATAAATCTACACCGTTGGTTTTGCGGGCTCACCAACAAACCTTTACAAGGTGATTAACAAAAGAAAGAAGAAAGTTGAAGCTCCTAGATGAGCAAATATAACAATTATAAGCTACAAAGAAGAGTTTAGAGAATAGTTATCGCTTGATGAGACTTCTCTCTTCTTTGTCAAGAATGCTTCACTCTTCAAGGGTGGATGGAGCTCTTGATATCTCTTGGAATCTGCTCAACCACTTCCTTTCAACTCTTGAATGAAGCACTTGGATGAAGAAGATTAGGGCACTTGTCTTTCTTGTGTAAGCTTTGATCTTTTTGCAAAAGGATATTGCTCTCTGATGAATAGTGTCCCTTTAAATAGTTTTCCTCACCCATTGGATATCCCTCATTGGTCAGATTTCAAAAACTAGCCGTTACTTACTGTTTGGAGGTCAAAAAGTACTTCTGCAGAACTAGCCGTTATGCTTCTACCCGTGCTTGGGTCGACTCAACTTTTACTAGGGTCGACCCAACTTTCACTTGGGTCGACTTATGCAACATTGGGGTCGACCCTCTCAGAAACCATAGAACCTTGTGTTTCAGCCTTCCTTCACTTGGGTCGACTCAACACTTTTTGGGTCGACTCAAGGTTGGGTTGGGTCGACTCAAATTTCACTTGGGTCGACCCTCTCAGAGATTCCAGAGAACTGATTTTTGAATGACATAGCCTTTGGGTCGACTCATGTTCTGTTGGGGTCGACTCAAGGTTGGGTCGACTCAAGTTCCATTTGGGTCGACCCTCTCAGGGATTCCAGAGACTTGTTTTCTTGAAGCTTGAAGATGGGATCGACTCAACTTTCACTTGGGTCGACCCAAGTACTGTTCATCCGTGCCATTTTTGCAGAAGTGTGCTAGATGTTTCCTTGATGTGCCGAGGTCGACTCAATCAAGCTTGGGGTCGACTCAATCCATACTTTGCTGCAACTTAAGGTTAGATTTATCCATATAATCAATGAAATAAACTTTAAACAATTTTGAATATATGTCATGGTGGTGCTACATACTCTAAACAATGAAAATTACTATTGTCCACTTAAGAGTACGTTTCACTTGAAACTTTGCCGAATTGGAATTTAGAATTCACTATCCCTTTCCTATCGCAAATTTTATCTCATTATTAATCATTGTATTAATCATCAAAATACCACTATCATCCTCAATCTCCCCCTTTTTGATGATTACAAAATATTGAGTATGATCAAATTGATTCTTATCTTAAAATTAATTTTAGAAGGGCTCAAGTTGCTGAATTTCAGCTTTTCAAATATGAGAATGAAGTCTTCCCCTATTTCATCCAAATATTGCCAATTTGAACTTATGGTCTTCTCCCCCTTTCTTGTATACTTGGTTAAAGATGACACTTCAAAAATTTGAGATAATGAAAGAGTTTCAGATTATATATCGAGGTATAAAAGATATGTGCCAAAATCTGAAATTCGATTTAAATTTTAGACTTTAACATTTTCATTGTACAAATTGCTTCCCCTTAAATGTATAGTCTTTCCTATTATAATTTTCAACCTTGTTTGTCAACTTATTGCTCTTTTCTTGCTTCTCTCCCTTTTTGTTATCATCAAATAGGTGCATGGTAACAGATAAATAGATACAATAATTAATAAACAGTTCAGTTTCATTGATCAAAATGGAACATTGTAGTACATTAATGCCAAAACAAAACAAATACAATATTCCTCAATCAAGGTACAAAGTACATGATCAATCACACAAAGTACATGATCAATCACAAAATACATATGAGAACTAGATAAATCCTAGGCACTAATACCAAAAGTGCTAACATCAGCCTAGGGGGTATCTAATGGCTGTGATCTAGTCCTTATCCTCCGAGCATATGTGGCGAGGGGAGGTCGGGCCTGATGGGACTGAGTCTGGCGTGGAGCTCGGTGAGCTGGATGACTCTGTGCCGAAATCTCTGACTCAGCTGCCTGGGGCACAGATGGTCCATGAACCTCTCTCTCTCTCTCTGTAGAGCTCCTACATGCTCTCTAAGATCGCTAATCTCAGCAGTCATAATATCCAATATGCTCGTCAATCCATCAGTGATAGTCCTCGCCTGAGCTGTCATAAGCTCAGTCATCCTACTCCAAAACTCATCTGTGTATCCCGCGGGAACAGATGACGAAGGTCCAGCCTCTGAAGGTGTTGTAGGATGATCAGGCTCCTCATCCTCAGGGATGGGATCTCCAATCTCTGGTGCATCACCCTCTGGTGCATCACCCTCTGATACAGCATGAATCCCAGCTCCTGCACGCACCCACTTTCCGTTCACCTTCTCATACCCCATGCGAATAAGAGATCGTGCAGTGCATGTGTCAGTAAATAGTAGATGCCTGGAGATCTCTCCCTCTATTGATATATCATGCTGTCGGAAGATCAGAGTGAGTATCATACCATATGGCAGGGAGACTCTTGTATTGCTTATGACCTTCCTCATCTGCCTAAGCATCATAGCTGGGAGGTTCAGGGGAATGCCCTGAATAATGTGCTCCATAACAACCAAATCTCGCTCAGAAATGAGATCAAATCTCCCACTCTTCGGAAACAAAATCCGACCTATAAAGTTGTGTAACAACCTCATCTCAGCTGAAAGAGAGCTTGCTATTACATTTTCGGAATAGTCGAAATCATCATTCTCAAGAATCAACCGTAGAGCTCTCAACTTGTTTTCAGGCTTTTCTGGAGTTGCACTTTCGCAGGGGAGATGAAGCAACTCACTCAAATTTTCTTCTGAAACCCTAACCCTTACTCCTCGGACTTCAGATATAAGCCCTCCCATTCCAACTTTCAGGAAGGCATAGAACTCACGAACCAACTCTGGGTAGATCACCACATCTAGGGAGCAAAGATACTCCCATCCTTGCCTTCGGATCCAATCACCCAACCGGAATCCTTCTTGATCCAAAAACTCGGAGTGGATCCTTCTTTCCGTGGTAACCGGTCTCCCCGCAAATTTTGCAAGTTGGACTAAAGGGGAGGAAGGAGGAGGAGGCTCTACATGTGTCTCACCTTGTGGAGGCACTGTAGAAGGCTCTGTAGCATTTCTATCAACACGGATGGTCCGTGAAACCCTCCCGGATCGCTTGGCTAGGGCTCTCTTGGGTCCCATTTCTTCAAGATTTTGATCTAACGGCTTTGGAAAGCTTCCTTCTACTGTTTGGAGATGATTGGAGGAGATTTGAGAGTGGGAAATAGGGTTTTTGGAAGAGGACAAAGTGAAAACAGTGCCCTAGATTGCTCACGGGTCCCCCTTTTAACAGTGGGGTTACGTCGTTGGGTCGACCCTAGATTTTTCTTGGGTCGACTCAACGTTGGGTCAACCCCATTCTGGGTTGGGTCGACCCAAGTTCAGAAATTTTTCCTTCTCTTCCTTTTTCCTTTCAAAATTTTTTTTTCTTTCTTCCAATCCTTACAAATTCTTACTGGGACAATGATACATTAGTAAGAAATCTATAGACGACTAGTTTGACTAATGTTTCATAGGTTTTTAGAAATGGAAGGAGAGTATCATGAGAAATCTTGCTCCTTTATATATCTCCTTAATCAAAAGGATCACATATGCCTAATTTCCTCCTAAGCATGCAAAATCTATCTTCACTCAAAGGTTTTGTGAATATGTCAGCTAATTGTTTGTCAGTACATACATGCTCAATACATATGTTCCCATTTTGCATATGATCTTTAATAAAATGATATCTTATTTCAATGTGTTTGGCTTTAGAGTGCTGAACCGGATTTTTAGTAAGGTTGATGACACTAGTATTATCACACTTTATAGGAATGTTATCTAGTTTAATTCCATAGTCCTCTAGTTGTTGCTTAAGCCATAGTACTTGAGCACAGCAACTGCCGACAGCTATATATTCGGCTTCAACTGTTGACAATGCAACTGAATTCTGCTTTTTGCTAAACCATGATACTAAGTTATTTCCTAAAAATTGATATGTTCCACTAGTGCTCTTCCTATCTAATTTGCATCCAGCAAAATCTGCATCAGATATGCAAGCAAATCTAGACAGGAGTCTCTCGAGTACCATAATCCTATGTTTGTAGTACCTCTCAAATATCTAAGGATTTTTTTAACAGCACTTAGATGTGACTCCTTAGGATCTGATTGGTATCTAGCACATATTTCCACACTAAACACTATGTCTGGCCTACTAGTAGTAAGGTAAAGCAAAGATCCAATTAAACCTCTGTAAAGTTTCATATCTATACTTTTTCCTTTTTCATCTTTGTCTAGCTTACTAGTGGGATTCATTGGGGTCCCTATTCCCTTGTGATTTTCATTCCCAAACTTCTTTAATATTTTCTTTGTGTACTTAGTTTGATGAATGAAGATACCTTCTTTAGTTTGCTTGATTTGTAATCCGAGAAAAAAATTTAGTTCTCCCATCATACTCATCTCGAATTCTCCTTGCATTAGATTAGCAAACTCTTTGCAAAGATTATCATTTGTGGCACCAAAGATTATGTCATCTACATATATTTGTACCACTAGCAGATTTTTGTCTTTTCTTTTGAGAAAAAGTGTTTTATCTACATTTCCTCTACCGAAATTATTATTCAGTAGAAATTTGCTTAGTCGATCATATTAAGCCCTAGGTGCTTGTTTTAATCCATATAATGCCTTATGTAATTTAAACACATGATTTGGCAATTCATGATTCTCAAAACCAGGAGGTTGCTCTACATATACTTCTTCCTCTATAAAACCGTTTAAGAAGGCACTTTTCACATCCATTTGATACAATTTGAAATCCATGAAACATGCAAAAGCTAGAAGTAATCTAATTGCTTCTAATCTAGCCACGGGAGCAAATATTTCCTCAAAATCTATCCCTTCTTCTTGATTGTATCCCTTAGCTACAAGTCTAGCTTTATTTCTTATGACTACTACATTTTCATCTAATTTATTTCTGAAGATCCATTTTGTTTCAATTACAGAGTTATGCTTTGGTCTTTCAGTTAATGTCCATACATTACTTCTTTTGAATTGATTTAATTCCTCTTGCATAGCATTTATCCAATTGGTGTCTTTTTCAGCCTCTTCATAAGTCTTAGGTTCCAATTGTGAAACAAAAGCAAGATAATCATTTAAATTTCTAAGAGAGGATCGAGTTCTTATCCCTTGAGATGGATCACCAATGATTAAGTCTTTAGGGTGTCCATATGCATACCTCCATTCCTTTGGCAAGTCTTGAGATTGTGGTGGCACGCAATCATTTTCCATCTCTTGATTTGGCACGTCATCAAGATTCAATTTTTCAAAGTCAATAATTCCTACATCATCATCAAGAATACTTTCTCTCCTAGGAGACTCACTATCAGACTCATCAAAAATGATATTAACTGACTCTTCAACTATAAGAGTTCTTTTGTTGAATACTCTGTATGCCCTGCTAGATGTAGAGTATCCTAAGAAGATACCTTCATCTGACTTGGCATCAAATTTACTTAGATCCTTCTTGCCATTGTTTAAAATGAAACATCTACATCCAAATACTCTAAGATACTTAGCAGTTGGTTTTTTATTCTTCCAAAGTTCATAGAAAGTTTTCTTGGTTATTGGTCGTATTAAAATCCGATTTAAAATATGGCAAGCGGTACTTATAGCTTCAGCCCAAAAGTACTTTGGAAGATTTGACTCGCACAACATTGTGCGTGCCATTTCTGCCAAGGTCCTATTTTTTCTTTCAACAATCCTATTTTGTTGAGGCGTTCTAGGTGCTGAAAATTGATGTGAGATACCATTTTCATTACAAAATTCTTCAAAGTGTTGATTTTTAAATTCAGTTCCATGATCACTTCGAATTGCTATTAAGGTGAGCTTCTTTTCATTTATGATATTTTTATAATATTTAAAGAATGCTGAAAATGCTTCATTCTTATATGCAAGAAATGAAACCCATGTATACCTTGAAAAATCATCTACTATAACTAGTCCATACTTCTTCCCTCCTAGACTCGCGGTTCTAGTAGGTCCAAATAGATCCATATGTATGAGTTCAAAGGGCCTAGTGGTCGATACTATATTTTTTGATTTGAAGGATGATTTTGTTTGCTTTCCTAATGAACATGGTCCACATATTTTGTCCTTTTCAAAAATCAATTTTGGCACATCTTTTATTAATTCCTTTTGACTAGTTTTGATATTAAGTCCATACTAGCATGTCCTAGTCTACGATGCCAAAGCCAACTTGTTTCATTTTTCTTTTCTTCATTAGTAATTAAACATAATCCATTTTTCTTGCCTAATTCATGAAGATCTACCATGTAAATATTTCTTTGCCTTTGTCCTATAAGTACAATGCTATTATCTTTAGGATTTATGATTATGCATACTGAGGCTTCAAGTGTGACTTTAAAACCTTTATCACAAAATTGACTTATGCTAAGTAGATTATGTTTCAAACCATTAACTAATAAGACATTTTCTATAAAGGTAGATGGAGTAATAAAAATTTTACCCTTTCCAATGATATATCCTTTTCCATTGTCTCCATAGGTTACTACTCCACCCTTCTTAGATTCCAAGGTGACAAATTGTTCTACGTCACCTGTCATGTGTCTTGAACAGCCGCTATCTAGATACCATCGTTTATCCACCTTATTAGCTGCAAGACACCCCTGCAATCAAGATCAAGAATAAGCTTTAGGTACCCAAACTATGTTGGGTCCTTTAGGGTTAGTACTTGATGTTCCTTTTGGAACCCAAACTTTCTTAGATTTAAGCTTATAATTATTACTCAATTTGTTATAGCTAGACTTTCTATAGTTACATTCATATGCTTTATGTTCTAATTTATTGCAGCAATGACAAGTTATATTTTCATTTTTGGCTTTCACAAATATATTCTTTAAGTATTTTTGTTTTCTATTTGTTTTATATCCTAATCCAGCTTTATCATATACAGCTTTTTGACTATCAAGAATAATATTTAATTTGGTTGAGCTAAGTGTAAACTTGTCTACTAAGAATTTGTATTTTTCAGCGTCTTCTTTTAACTTGACATTTTCAGAAATTAGATTTTTGGTTTCATTTGAGAATCTCCTACTTAATGTTTCATAGTTATTAGATAGTTTCAGCTTATCTTTGATAAGAGATTGATTTTCATCTTTTAGAACTTTATTTTTGTTGATTAGTTTTTTGTGTTCTTCCATGAGTTCTAAAAATACATCATGTAATTCATCAACAGTAAAATCACATTCAAGTTCAGAATCTACCTCATCGTCATTAGCCATATGGCAGATTTGAGCCGTCTCTTGTTGATCTTCCTCTTCCGAACTTGACGCCTCACTTTCACTCTATTCAGCCATGAAGTTCTTCTTTTTAAGTTTTCGTGCCATCCACTTCAATTCCGGACAATCTATCTTGAAATGCCCGGGCTTGTTACACTCATAGCAAATTGGCATTTCCTTTTCTTTTTCCTTGTCCTTACCCTTTTCTTTGCTTGAACTACCTTTGAAGAAGGGCTTCTTTTTATGAAGTTTCTTCTTTCCTCTCATAAATTTTCTGAATTTTCTTTCAATCATAGCTATTCCTTCTTCATCAAATTCCTCATCATCAGATTCTTCCGATTCAGTTTTCTGTTTTGGAGTGGTAGTCTTTAATGCAATGGTCTTTCTTTTCTTGACTTCATCTTCTGAATTTTGCCTCATGGTCAACTCATGGGTCATGAGTAATCCTAGAAGTTCCTCCAATTGCAGTGTATTGAGGTCCTTTGCTTCCTGAATTGCTGTTACCTTGGCCTCCCAAACTCTTGGTAGAGACCTGAGAATTTTTCGCACCAATTCAGAGTTAGTATAAGACTTTCCTAAACTCTTTAGCCCATTTATGATTTCTGTGAAACGAGTAAATATTTCAGTTATGGACTCAGTGGATTCCATTTTAAACAACTCATACTTATGTACTAATATGTTTATTTTTGACTCCTTAACTTGATTAGTTCCTTCATGTGTGACCTCAAGTTTATCCCAAATTTCTTTTGCGGAGATGCATGTAGATATTCTATTGAATTCACTTACATCTAGTGAACAGTAAAGTACATTAATCGCTTTAGCATTTAGTTGTGCTAGTCTTCTATCATTTTCATTCCAATCCATTTCTGGTTTGGGTATGATAGTGCTCTCTACACTAATTGTGGGTGTGTGAGGTTCTCTAGTTATAATATACCATAATTCATAGTCTAGAGCTTGAATGAATATCCTCATCCTAGCTTTCCAGTATGTATAATTAGTGCCATTAAATAGAGGAGGTCTATTTGTGGATTGCCCCTCACTCATAGAACATCCCATTTGGGTTGTCATGATCTTTGTCTCTTAATTGTGAGATCAACAAATACTATATGAGCACCTTGCTCTGATACCACTTGTTGCCCAAGGTGACAAGCCAAGAAAGGGGGGGGGGGTGAATTGGTTTTTCTAAATTTTTGCTATCTTACTTTAGTTAATTGATGAGTGAGTGAAATTATAACAATGCACAATACAAACATACAAGAAGTATAGTGGTTCGGTGCTCTCCCAAGCACCTACGTCCACTTCCCAAGCGACCCCTTGGGAATTCACTATGATCCCTCGGATTACAGTTGGATTGTTTTCCGGGCTCACAATCCAAAAATCTTTACACTTTGGTTTTCCGGGATCACCAATAACCTTTGTTGGTTTTACGGGCTCACCAACGAACCTTCACAATTGGTTTTACGGGTTCACCAATAAACCTACACCGTTGGTTTTGCGGGTTCACCAACAAACCTTTACAAGGTGATTAACAAAAGAAAGAAGAAAGTTGAAGCTCCTAGATGAGCAAATATAACAATTATAAGCTACAAAGAAGAGTTTAGAGAATAGTTATCGCTTGATGAGACTTCTCTCTTCTTTGTCAAGAATGCTTCACTCTTCAAGGGTGGATGGAGCTCTTGATATCTCTTGAAATCTGCTCAACCACTTCCTTTCAACTCTTGAATGAAGCACTTGGATGAAGAAGATTAGGGCACTTGTCTTTCTTGTGTAAGCTTTGATCTTTTTGCAAAAGGATATTGTTCTCTGATGAATAGTGTCCCTTTAAATAGTTTTTCTCACCCATTGGACATCCCTCATTGGTCAGATTTCAAAAACTAGCCGTTACTTACTGTTTGGAGGTCAAAAAGTACTTCTGCAGAACTAGCCGTTATGCTTCTGCCCGTGCTTGGGTCGACTCAACTTTTACTAGGGTCAACCCAACTTTCACTTGGGTCGACTCATGCAACATTGGGGTCGACCCTCTCAGGAACCACAGAACCTTGTGTTTCAGCCTTCCTTCACTTGGGTCGACTCAACACTTTTTGGGTCGACTCAAGGTTGGGTTGGATCGACTCAAATTTCACTTGGGTCGACCCTCTCAGAGATTCCAGAGAACTAATTTTTGAATGACATAGCCTTTGGGTCGACTCATGTTCTGTTGGGGTCGACTCAAGGTTGGGTCGACTCAAGTTCTATTTGGGTCGACCCTCTCAGGGATTTCAGAGACTTGTTTTCTTGAAGCTTGAAGATGGGGTCGACTCAACTTTCACTTGGGTCGACCCAAGTACTGTTCATCCATGCCATTTTTGCAGAAGTGTGCCAGATGTTTTCTTGATGTGCCGGGGTCGACTCAATCAAGCTTGGGGTCGACTCAATCCATACTTTGCTGCAACTTAAGGTTAGATTTATCCATATAATCAATGAAATAAACTTTAAATAATTTTGAATATATGTCATGGTGGTGCTACATACTCTAACAATGAAAATTACTATTGTCCATTTAAGAGTATGTTTCACTTGAAACTTTGCCGAATTGAAATTTAGAATTCACTATCCCTTTCCTATCGCAAATTTTATCTCATTATTAATCATTGTATTAATCATCAAAATACCACTATCATCCTCACCTTGCCAGAAACTCTCCTGCGATCGACTTTTTATAGGCCATCTCCGGAGAAGATCCACCCCTTGCACCTCGGCCAGCCTGTGCAACTCGTCTCCAGCCGACCTCAGAGTCATTCGAGCTGCTCTCCGACCTTAGCCTGGATTCGACAGCAACGGATTGGCATTAGAGGAAGGGCCTCAATGCCTCCAGCAACATTGACATCCATCGAAGGGAGGGACAACTAGCATGAAGTCACGAGAAGCCTATGGAGCATCCCGCACCTCGCAGCGCCGCACTTCAACTTCTTGAGGATCGTTGTAAAGCCCGAAGCCTGCTCTATTAGAACGGCCCACTGCGCCTATGCGTAATAAGCAATTCCATTAGCTCATTCAACAGGTGCAAATGCTGGCCGCGAGAGTCTAAGGCTTGTAGCAGGCAGTGGCATGATTGGAGCCGGTCCAGCCAAAATTCAACCAGCCCAGCCACCACTCTTAGTCATTGGTGCATGGCATGCGTGTAGTTAGCCACCGCTCCCAATGCCAAGATTCGGAGCGGTCTCACTAGAACCGGCATACTCTGTGGAGCAGTCCCATTCAGAATGAAAAATATCACACCTAAAGCCCCCATTCCGGTGAGGATTCCATCCGGAGGCTCTAACCTATGCACCTTTTGGAGCTCTTGCCCCAACAGGGTGCCAACCTCTATAGGAGAATCAAGAAAATGGGCCGGTAGATTTAGGCTCTCAGATAATAGGCTCGAGGGTAAACAATGACCTCAAATTTTCCTCGAAGCCTCCCTTCTTCCGATATATCATGAAGGAATTGATCGATCTCGATTCAAGAAGCCCCAGGTGGAGTCGTACGATGGTGCCATTGATCTTCTAGATCACATGAAGAGCTTCAAGGCTCTCATGAAGCTGTATGGAGCCACCAATGCCATGCTGTGCAAGGCGTTCCCTGTGACCCTTAGCAAGACATCTCGATTCTGGTTCTCTGGACTTCAGTTTGAATCTATCCATTCCTTCGAGTAGCTCACCCACCTCTTTGTAGCACACTTTGCCTTCAGCCGGAGATGACGCTATGGTTCGAACACTTTTTTCAGCATCAAGCAGCAAGAAAAAGAGTTCCTTAGAGACTATGTCAGTGATGCAGGAGCAAAGGCACCCAATCCTTAGGGCATGCGCATGAGGTTTGGGTTTGATTTTTGATTCGTTTGTTTTGTCAATTGAGTCCTTAATTGAGTTGTAGTTTGCTGAATTGAGTCTTTTAGTTGAGTCTATGTAATTGATCGTCAAGTGGCATCAAGGGGTCTACGTCATATAGTGTGAAAAGAGGACTTGGTCAAGTCCTACTTTGGTTAGGAGTCCTTTAGCCCTTAGTTTTGTCATGAGATTAATTTCCTATTTTGTTCCAATGCCTCATCTATTTAAAGGGTGGACGTTGAAGAATAAAAGCAGAATTATTTTGGTTTGCAATTGCTTTGTGATCTAGAGGCGAGGGCTTCTTCTTTCCCTTTGGTCCAAAAGCTCTTCTTCTTTCTCGGTGATACGCAAAAAAAAAAACCTTTTGAGTTTTGGGTACAGATGAGACTCTTCTATTCAGCCCATATTTACCATATTTATCTCATTCCTTCAAACCACAGCATCTTTAATCCTCTTTCGCCCGCCAACCTTTACACCATAATTCTTTAGGTTTCATATCTGATTATGCAATTTTAGCTGCACCATAGAACAACCTTTAACCCATAATTTTACACGCCCCAATCATCTGTTTTCTTTCATTCATAATCATTCATCATCACACCATCAGATTTACAAAATTCTAAACACTTTAGGACTCTTAATTCCCTTCATAATCCATGCCATCCAGAGTCCTACTTCGACTAGAATTCTAAAATTCTGCATATCCCTAAACAGCCGCCTACACCAATCATCCATCACCCATCAAAAATTCTTTTTGTTTCATCATGAGTACCCGAAGTGGATGTCCTTACAACAATGATAAACAACAAAAGGAGGACATGGCCGAAGTCCTGCAATAACTAGCTTTCCTGAACCGAAAGTTGGGGGCCCTTTGGACGCACACCTTCAATGGGCAGAACAACTCCGAGGATGATCATGGCATCCACGGTGATATTGAAAGTTCAAATCCAAATAACCCTGTTGCTGATGATCCTTTTTGTTAGGGATCTCCCACCTCGATGACCACCTAGAGGCTCCTAAGCACCGGCACCAGCAAATCCTCACATGGGGATGCACTACGGGAACCAATATGGGCAGCAGCAACACCAGGAACACGACAACTTCGATGATGGGACTAAATGGGTACGTGTTGATGTTTCCGATTACAGTGGCGACCTTGATCCACATAACTTTCAGGATTGGTTGCTATCGCTCGAAGGTTACTTCGAATGGTACAACATGTCCAGCGAACGAAAATTCATTTTGTGAAGTTGAAACTCTAGGATGAAGCCCGAGTTTAGTGGCACATCTTGGAGGAAAGACTTCACTGACTTCATCAACCTCCCATCACCGATTGGGAGGAGATGAAACTCAAGTTAAGAGAGAAGTTTCTTCCCCTTGATTATGAGGAGACTCTCTTCGACGAGTTGCTGAAACTTCGACAAGGGAGTTCTACCGTGGAGGACTACATCGCCCACTTCAACAAGTTGACGATCCGCAGCAACATCATGGAGTCAGAACGTCAAACCTTGGCTCGGTACCGATCCGAGCTAAGGAGGACATACGAAGGAAGTTGTTGATGACTCGTATCTTCAGCATGGAGGAAGCATTTCAGCTTGCCCTTTGTGTGGAGGCACAGTAGCAGCAAAGGCGTCCTACTCCTACTCTCATTGGGCGGCGACCTCTGGAACACAGCAATAAAAGCACCCTTTCTCTCAAGGTACCTTCCCCTTTACATAATCTGAAACTTCCACAACTTGGGGTCCTAACCTAGAGCGGGGAGCTTCGAAGCCCGGCAACAAAGCCAAAAGCCCCATGCCGCCAAGAGAAGATCACTCCGAATGCTACAAATGCGGTGGCCGCGGACACTTTGCGGTCGTTTGCCCTACGAAGCACCAGCGTTTCGCTTTAGTTTGTAAGTAGGATGAATTCGATGAGCCCTCTAAAATTCTCCCTCAATCTGCTGATCCTAATGATGAGAAAAATGCCACCAACGATGAGGAACTAGCGGAGAAACTTGAAGGTTCAGATCTTCCCTCTTGTGTTATTCGTCGAATTCTTACAGGTTACAGGCAAAAGAAGGACGTGAGGGAGGATTGGCGACGAACCAATATCTTCCATACTCGCGTGGAGCACAATAATAAGGCCATGAACCTCATCATTGACAAAGGCAACAGCATGAACATCGTCTCTAACGACTTGCTGAAAAGATTGAAGCTGAAACCGGAACCTCATCCCAAGCCTTATCGAGTAAGTTGGATCAATGACTCCTCTATTCTTGTCAAACAACAATGTTTGGTTTTCTTTTCTTGGGGCAAAGAGTTTCATGATGAAGTTTGGTGCGATGTATTGCCTATGAAGGCGTGTCACATCCTGTTGGGCCGCCCATGGTTATTCGATCGATGGGTGAAATATGATGGTCATACAAATTGTTATTCTTTGTATTTAGGCAAAAAGAAATATGTATTAAAGCTCCTTAAGATCTCTGATTTCAAATCTGAAACTTTGGTAAACCTAAGGGTCTTGTCTATGCGGCGGTTCAAAGAAATCAGCCGTGATGTTGGGGTAGTGTATGCACTAGTTTCTAGAAAATTTAGAAAATGTTCAATTGATAGTCAACTTTAAAGACCACGCAATAGCACGTATCTGGTAGGATAGTGATTACGGGTATCGATCTACAGGTATTGGGGTACAGTTATTTTTCTTAAAAATAAAAATATTTAAAAGGAAGAGTTTGTGAAGAAAATTAAACTAAGAAATTTAATAAAAGAAAATGCAATTAAAAGGATATCAGTTTAGGGAACCTAGGGTAAGGAATTCACCACTAACATCGGAACAAGGATTATTTATATTTTATTTCGTTCTTGGATTAACATGCAAATTGGCTACAAGCCTAATAAGCATTTAAATAAAAATTCACAAAAGTAATTTGTGCATAATCCATCTTCAGTTGGCATGAAATGTCTACCCTAATCTAAGGTGGCAGCACATCGCATCTTCCCTAAGTATGGACTATCTTATATTTACTTAGTGATCATGAAGAACAGTTGTATGAACATCATACTTAAAATCACAGAAATTAAATATGATTCAAAAGAAGATATTCATTGAAAACAATAAGTTCATACAACCCCAAGAATATAGAATAAAATAAAAAACCCTCAGCCCTTTGTTAGGGCTGCATCCAGCCCTACTGAGGAGATCAGCCTTCCATGGAGTCGTGGGCGACAGCAGCAGCGATGTAAAAGGCCTTCATCATGACTGGATTCTTTCTTGTTTCTCCCGCTGGCTTCCTCTCCCTCTTGAACTCTATTATTTTATTTCTTTGGAAAATCATTCCCAAAATATCCAAAACTACTCTCTCACCCTTTCCTCTTCTTTCCGTGAGAACTTGGCCTCTGAGAGAGATGGGTTCCCAAGAATGAATGCTTCCTCCTTTTATAGGTTGCATGCTCACCCTCCCTCCTCCTCCGTTTCTTCACATACGTGGGAGGATAAGGTCGTCGAAGATTGATCTGATCCGCCGTTGGGAAGAGGGTGATGATCCAGAAGAGGCCAACGCAGAGACTGTTGACGTGGATTCCGGGGAGATGCTTACAGCTGAAGGAGTTGCTTGGATAAAGATGGATCTCGGAACAAGATGAGAGTTGGGAGATGATCTTATCCGGAAGAAGGAATCTCATGCGGGTGGTGTTGATAGGATCACTTGTGAACTTGTCCGTGGATAAGAACAGGAAGGCTGGGATCTTAGCGGAGGAAGATGCGTACGGTTGGCATTGGATTTCTTTATTCTGAAGCAGGGGATGAAGGTGCAAGCTGAGAAGATCTCAGATGCATGAGATGTTGCTGAATGGAAACGGTTGGGAGATTTGGGATGCTAACGGGATGATAACTCTATTTGAAACAGGGGAGAATGCGGTTGGATGCCGTGAAGCTCGGGAGGAACTCGGATCAAGCTTGGGAGCGGATGCAAGGCTGTTTTGCTAGGAGGATGATGAATACGGAGACGTGGGAGTTTGGATTCTGAACGGGATCTAGGACGGCTGGGAGATGATATTGTTTTGCTGGGAGAACAATGCGGAAGGGAATGCTTGGATGATGATGATCCGGAAGATGTTGGGGTACTGTTCATGGCTGAGATGAATATCGGATCAACATGGATGTGAGGCTGGATACGAGTTGGAATTTAGAGCTTACATGGATGTGATTCCGAGGGAAGTTGGGTTGGTTCGGAAGAAGAGGGTGGTTGCTGGGACGTTGGGAGATTCGGGGGATAAGGAGGATCTCAGACTGAGAGGAAGCAATCGGTTGCGAACTGAAGTTGGTTGGGAGATGGAATAAAGATGAACTCGATGTGGATGAAGGGGAGGAGGTTTTTGGAATGTAGAACGGATGAGGATGATGGGAAGATATGTAGAGGAGAGGATATGGCTTTATTCATGGACGTGGAAGAGGAATTCGGGATGAGTGTGGAATGTTGGGAGGTTGGATTTGGCTGGGAGATGGTATACAATCCATGAAACCGAGAGAATCTCGGCTGGGAGGAGCTGGATCTCAACGCGGAAGAAGAAGTTGGACGTTGGGAGATTCGGCTGGGAGGAAGTTTTGGTTTTGTTCGTGGGTCACGGGAGGATGAAGCCGAGGAAGCTGAGTTTTGCTTTTATCCCACGGGTCATGCCAGAACGGGAAAAAAAAAGAAAAGAAAAGATGACGTGGGAGGTTGAAATATGGAAGGAAGGAAAAGTTTGGACACGTGGAAGGAAGGTTATTTGAATTCGAAAGGAGTTGGATCCAGAAATGCTGGGATGAATCTAGGAGGGTCTTGATTTGCGGGGCTGCATGCGATTTGAGTTCAGAGATCATCCTAAATTAATTTTACTTATCCTGCATACATTAAACTCAATCAGTAAATAAATAAATAAGTAAAACTCGAATTACCTTTAATAATTTATGCAATGATGAAGGTAACACATTTTTTAGTTAAATTTATAAAATATGAGAATTAAAATAATGATAAGTGCTATGAATAAGATATTAATTTATGCATTATTTAGCACTTATCACACCCCCAAACCTATATTTTGCTAGTCCTTGAGCAAAATAAAACTAACTCACTTTCGCAGGAATCGCGATTGCATTTACCGTATGCAATAAGGCTTTAAACCCCTAGGTGGCCCTAGTGGACGAGTTTTGTCTCGTGAGGGTTTCTGGCTTAAATATCCACAAACTGTTGTCTCTACCCAAAGAGTTTATTATTTTATAAAATCTAACTTCAAATGCATAAGTGCCAAGAATTTCAAAAGCACACAGAGTTTTAATTGTTGGCGATGCCCTGCACCGGAACCCACTCACACCGGTACAACCACCAACGTCGGACAAGCAAAGAGAGAAGCAAACGGATAAGCACTCTCTCGCTCCCTCGACACCGGACTCAAGGATCACCGCTTCGCTTCCGCTACGAAGGGCAAAAGATTACCCCGTGGTTTCAATAGGGTAAAACACTTGAGCACCGCAGCGGATTATCAAACCAAAGGAAGAAGAAATAGGAAGAAAATAGCAAAGCAAACACAAAGATGTAACGAGGTTCGGCTACAAGTAGCCTACGTCCTCTACCGCTCCAAATCTCAATTAGGATGAACAGATTACAGAGATAGCACACATCCGAACGATCACACGCGATCGCTCTACAAGAGATTCACACAGAATTCCCCTTGCACAAGAAGTAGGATCCCAATCCTCTTCTTCTCTAGAACCCTAGCCGCACAAAACAAGAGTCTCTCTCAAAATATCCTTGAATATATCTGTCCTCCTAGGGCTCTCATGAGTCCTATATATAGTCTCAAGACCTTCAGATGATCATAGCCGTCGAAACGCTACCAAAAAACACCAAAAGAAAATCGTCCGTACGATTTTCCGCGAGCCCGAGTCGACTCGGCTGTGGTTCGAGACGACTCTGGCATGTCTGGACAAAACTGGCACGATCTAGGGTCGACTCGACTGTAGCTCGAGTCGACTCGATGATGCTTCGAGTCAACTCGACTGTAGCTCGAGTCGACTCTGACAGTCCAGACAGAAACATGGTTTTCTCGGTCTTCTGGTCTTTCTCCTCCCGGGTCGACTCGACTGTTCCCGAGTCGACTCGACTGTTCCCGAGTCGACTCGACTGTAGCTCGAGTCGACTCCGACAGTCCGCCAGACAGAATTATGCAGAATTGATTCTCCTTCAATTCTCTTCATCACCAATGGTCTCCACATACCCCAACAATCTCCCACTTGGAGACCTTGGGTATATCCTCTTGTTACTTGGCTCTCCTCTGTGCTCCCACTGAAACTGAATCATCCTAGTGAGATAGGTACGATGCCTCCTCAACGTCTTCAAGCATGAAGACCAGCAGAAGCTGAACAACTCCTCAGCTTCTCCACCGTGACGACCTTCGTCAACATATCTGCAGGATTCTGACTTGTATGAATCTTCTCCAACTTGACGAGTCCCTGCTCGAGCAATGACCTCACGAAGTGGTACCGTATGTCAATATGCTTCGTCCTTGAATGGAAAGCTGAATTCTTTGCCAGATGAATTGCACTTTGACTATCTGAATATAACATGCAATCCTTCTGCTCCTTCCCAAGCTCCTTCATCAAGCCCTGAAGCCATATTAGTTCCTTGCACGCCTCTGTGGCTGCCACATACTCCGCCTCCGTAGTCGACAATGCAACAACTGGTTGCAACCTGGAAATCCAACTGACGACTCCACTGCCCAAGGTGAACAAGTACCCTGTCGTGCTCCTCCTACCGTCCAAGTCCCCTGCCATGTCTGAGTCCACAAAGCCCTGTAACCGGATCTCAGAACCTCCATAGCACAATGACATGTGCTCCGTGCCTCTCAGATACCTCAGTATCCATTTGACCGCACGCCAATGCTCCAAGCCTGGGCAGCTCATAAAGCGACTCACAACTCCCACTGCTTGAGCAATGTCAGGTCTCGTACAGACCATAGCGTACATCAAGCTCCCCACCGCCGATGCATACGGGATTTTTGACATATTGAGCTCCTCCACCCGCGTCTTCGGACTTTGTCCTTTTGAAAGCTTTAAGTGGGCACCTAGTGGTGTGCCAACAGGTTTGGCACCCTCCATGCAGAATCTCTTGAGTACTCGGCTGATGTACTCCACCTGAGATAGTCTGAGGATATGTTTAGATCTATCTCTGCTGATCCGCATCCCAAGGATCTGTTTCGCTGCTCCTAGATCCTTCATTGCAAATTTTCTTGACAGCTTCAGCTTCAATTTTGCAATCTCATGCATGCTAGCTCCTGCAACTAACATGTCATCAATATATAATAGCAAAATAATGTAAGATGTACCGAAGTCCCGGAAGTAGCAACAGTGATCCTCCTGACATCTCCTGTATCCTATCTCAAGCATGTAACTATCGAACTTGAGATACCATTGCCTGGGCGCCTGTTTCAAACCATAAAGGCTTTTCTTCAATTTGCAAACCAAGTCACCCGTGCCAGCTGCAACGTATCCCTCCGGCTGCTGCATATATATCTCCTCATCGAGATCTCCGTGAAGAAAAGCTGTCTTCACATCAAGCTGCTCTAAGTGAAGATTCTCTACTGCCACCATGCTCAGCACCGCCCGAATAGAACTCATCTTGACTACAGGAGAAAAGATCTCCGTGAAGTCGATACCTGCTCTCTGCTGAAATCCTTTTACAACCAGCCTGGCCTTGTACCGTTTCTTCCCATTCTGCTCTTCCTTCAGCCTGTAAACCCATTTGTTTGACAGTGCTTTCTTCCCCTTGGGCAGATCCACCAAATCCCACGTTTGATTCTGCTCCAATGACTCCATCTCATCATCCATGGCCAACTCCCACTCCTTCCTAGTATCAACCTCCAATGCCTCCGTGAAGCATTCAGGTTCGCCATTATCTGTGAGCAGCAAATAACTAAGAGTCCCATCATATCTTTGAGGAGGCTTTCCATGAGTACTACGAGTGGACCTTCTTAGTTGTGGAAAGGGTGCCAATACTTCAGGTTCTTGCTCTGACTGAGTCTTCTGACCAGAATTTGTAGATTCCTCTTCAGGATCCACAAAACACGGCTCAACAGGTTTTGTTTCTGATTTAGTGCTCTGCTGCATTTTCTCATTAAATACCACATCATTACTACGAATGATCTTCCTGTGTTCGGGATCCCAAAATCGATACCCAAACTGTTGACCTCCGTATCCAACGAAAATGCACTTCTTTGATTTGGCGTCTAGTTTGCTTCTTTGACTGGAATTAACATGGACATAACTGGTACAACCGAATACTCGTAAGTGCGCCAAATCAATCTTCTTCGCTGTCCATGCTTCCTCAGGAATCCCAAATTCAAGTTTATTTGATGGCCCTCTGTTGATCAAGTAGGCAGCAGTGTTAACTGCTTCCGCCCAAAACTGCTGTGGCAATCCAGCATGTATCCTCATACTCCTGGCACGCTCATTAATTGTTCTGTTCATCCTTTCAGCAACTCCATTTTGTTGTGGTGTCCCTGGAATTGTCCTCTGCCTGACGATCCCAGCCTCTGCACAGTAGTTCTCAAACTCCCTGCTACAATACTCACCACCGTTGTCTGATCTCAGGCATTTTAACCTCCTTCCTGTCTCGAGTTCTACCATTGCCTGCCATCTCCTGAAGACCCCAAATACCTCTGACTTGTGCTTCAAGAAGAACACCCAAAGCTTCCTGGTAGCATCATCAATAAAAGTAACATAGTACTAAGATCCACCAATGGAAGAAACCGGTGCAGGCCCCCACACGTCCGTGTGCACGAGATCTAGCTTTTCTTGCTTCCGAGGTTTACCTTCTTTCCGAGAATACAATCCTCACAGCTAGGTTGAAACACGCTTCTGCTTTTTGAGAATACAATCCTCACAGAAGTCCATCTCAACACTCCTGAGATCCTGCAGCTTTCCCAACTGGTGCATCACCTCCAGTCCCTGATAACTCATGTGCCCAAGTCTGCAATGCCATAACTTGGCGTCCACATCTGCTGCAGCAACTCCAATAGAGTTCTCCGTGCCGTTGGCGATATAAAGTGTCCCAACCTTCTTGCCACTAGCCACCATCAACGAACCCCTGGATATCTTCCACTGATCAGCTGTGAAAATAGTCTTGTACCCCTGGCTCGCCAACTGTCCAACAGAAATCAGATTCCTCTGCAGTTGAGGCACGTGCCATACGTCCTCAAGCTCAAGTGAAGATCCAGAAATCAACTTCACTTCCGCGCTTCCCCTTCCTTGTATGGTGCAAGGCTCTCCATCCCCTAAGTAGACTTTGCCGAAGTCTCCCTTCTCATATCCTCCAAGAAGCTTCCGTTGGGATGTAGCATGGAAAGACGCACCCGAGTCTATCACCCAAGACTCGTCACCGGTAGATAAAGATAGAACGAGGGCATCCATGTCACCGTTTTCAGCAAGATTTGCCAGATCCTTGCTGACTCCTTCGGTGTGGTCGCCTTGCTTCCCTTTAGGAGATTTGCAGTCCCTCCTAAAGTGCCCCATCTTCCCGCAGTTCCAGCACTTCGCTCCCTTGTTCTGAGGTGCTCGAGACCTGCTGGATCTCGACTTCGAGTCGCTTCGAAATCGACCGTCCTTCTTTTGTCTTCCCCGGTTAGAGATGTTTAGTGCACTTCCAGACGACTCCGTAGCTCCAGAAGATTTCCTTCTTGCTTCTTCACTCAGAAGCACTCCCACAATGTCATCAAAGATCAACTTCCCCGTCGCCGAAGAGTTGCTCACCACCATCACCAGGCCCTCCCAGCTATCAGGCAATCCGGAGAGGATTAGCAATGCCCGAATCTCATCGTCAAAACTAATCTCCACTGACTCCAACTGGGCCGTGAGTCCATTGAACTCATTGAGGTATTCTGCTACGCTGCCGCCATTTTTCATACGAAGATTAAACAACCTCTTCATGAGAAATACCTTGTTTGATGCTGAGGGTTTCTCGTACATCCGCGACAATGTTGCCATCAACTCCATCGTCGTCTTCTCATTTTTGATGTTGAATGCCACTTGGGATGCAAGTGACAATCTTATGGTGCCGAGCGTCTTCCGATCGAGGACCTCCCAGTCTTCATCGGACATCTTTTCTGGTTTCTTCGCTCTACCTCCAAGAGGTAAATAGAGATCCTTCTGGTAAAGATAATCCTCTATTTGCATCTTCCAAAATCCGAAGTTCGTGCCATTGAACTTCTCAATTCGCAACTTCCCTTCATCCGCCATTGCAGAATACCAATAGCTCTGTTACCACTTGTTGGCGACGCCCTGCACCGGAACCCACTCACACCGGTACAACCACCAACGTCGGACAAGCAAAGAGAGAAGCAAACGGATAAGCACTCTCTCGCTCCCTCGACACCGGACTCAAGGATCACCGCTTCGCTTCCGCTACGAAGGGCAAAAGATTACCCCGTGGTTTCAATAGGGTAAAACACTTGAGCACCGCAGCGGATTATCAAACCAAAGGAAGAAGAAATAGGAAGAAAATAGCAAAGCAAACACAAAGATGTAACGAGGTTCGGCTACAAGTAGCCTACGTCCTCTACCGCTCCAAATCTCAATTAGGATCAACAGATTACAGAGATAGTACACACCCGAACAATCACACGCGATCGCTCTACAAGAGATTCACACAGAATTTCTCTTGCACAAGAAGTAGGATCCCAATCCTCTTCTTCTCTAGAACCCTAGCCGCACAAAACAAGAGTCTCTCTCAAAATATCCTTGAATATATCTGTCCTCCTAGGGCTCTCATGAGTCCTATATATAGTCTCAAGACCTTCAAATGATCATAGCCGTCGAAACGCTACCAAAAAACACCAAAAGAAAATCGTCCGTACGATTTTCCGCGAGCCCGAGTCGACTCGGCTGTGGTTCGAGTCGACTCTAGCATGTCTGGACAAAACTGGCATGATCTAGGATCGACTCGACTGTAGCTCGAGTCGACTCGACTGTAGCTCGAGTCGACTCTGACAGTCCAGACAGAAACATGGTTTTCTCGGTCTTCTGATCTTTCTCCTCCCGGGTCGACTCGACTGTTCCCGAGTCGACTCGACTGTTTCCGAGTCGACTCGACTGTTCCCGAGTCGACTCGACTGTAGCTCGAGTTGACTCCGACAGTCCGCCAGACAGAATTATGCAGAATTGATTCTCCTTCAATTCTCTTCATCACCAATGGTCTCCACATACCCCAACATTAATTACTAAGTCAGCCCAAATCTTAGGTCAGTATGCAACTTAAGTTGAAGCCATTAAGTTTCTGTTAGAGAGTTGTAAGGCTAATTTATACTTAGGTGCTCAGTGATATCTGGACCATACACAAGCTAAGGCTTTAGATCCGCCAAAATACTGCTAAAGCTAGTAGTTTCCAAGAATTGGTCAAATAAGACCTATTCACTAATTCAAAATCATCCTATCTTGCAGGATTTCAAGAGTTGTGGATGTTTACTTTAATACCTCATGGGCTTTATCTATAATATTCCAGTTTACTCGAAGTTTTACAACGACGGCTTTCACACTATCATCTTTTTCAAGGTCAATATTGTTTTCTCTTTCTTTCTTTTTTTTTTAATATTAGATTTTATTTATTTTGTATTTATAAATAATTTATGCACTTTTACTCTTGTAATGATTCCTCCGTGTAGCGAGCATTCAGTCAACACTCCCACACCAGATGGCATAAGGTGTTGGGCATCAAAACTCCCCTACGGACCTATGCTCGGGTTCCTCATACAAGCCCGCTGACCTTTGACAATAGGTAGCCCTTTTCGATGTACCTGACTAAATTCACTTTTTTTTTGAATTATGGGATAATAGTGAATTAGATAGGAATGATTCATCAGGACTCAAGGTTGCTACCAGACTTAACAACATAATGTTGAACCTAACCCTTAGAAGTGCAGGTCATGTGTGTTGTGAAATTCCAAAGTAAAAATTATCTTACAACTCACTAAAAGAACTTTTAATAAAAAGAACTCAAATTATCTTACTTCTGACTAATCATTGGGCTTGTTAGATTTTATATACTTTGTGTGTTTATTTCAGCTCTAAAGCATAGAAATTAGGTTTTTTTTTTATTTTTTTGAGATAAACTTATTTAAAAATACGAAAATGTAAAAAATTTCTTCAAAAATTCGAATCCTATACCCCCCAACCTAGATCAGACATTGTCCTCAATGTTTTGTTTTTTATTATTTTTTTATATTATATTATATATAATTTTTTTATTTTTCGTTATTATTTTTTTGAGATAAAAAGATTATTATTTTATTCTATTTTATTTTGGACAAAAATATGATGCATATGGAGGATAGAAGCATTGTACCTTAGTTGCATCAGTAACATGAGGACTCCTGAAAAAAAATACGACAAGAAAATATGCAAAAATAATCTATTAGAATTGGGTTGCCTCCCAACAAGCGCTAAGTTTAACGTCTTCAGCCAGACGCAGTATATCCTTAATTATCCTGATAAATAGGATCCATCAAATCAAGAGATTCAATCAACTGTCCATCTGCAACACACTCTATGTAAGGTTTCAATCTTTGACCATTGACGTTCAGGATACGACCATCATTGATGTCTTGAATTTCTACTGCACCATGAGGAAAAACCTTTCTAACTAAAAAGGGACCATCCCACCTAGAGCGAAGTTTACCAGGAAAGAGACGCAATTTAGAATTGAATAGCCAAACCTTTTGATTAGGCTTGAAAGACTTACGGTTAATGTATTTGTCATGAAAAGTCTTAGTCCTTGCCTTATAAATTTTGGCATTTTCATATGCTTCATTGCGTAACTCTTCAAGCTCGTTGAGTTGAAGTTTCCGATTAGAACCAGCTGCTGCCATATCAAAGTTAAACTTTTTAATGGCCCAAAAAGCTCTGTGCTCAAGTTCTACCGGTAGGTGGCAAGCTTTTCCAAAAATCAGTCGATAAGAAGACATGCCAATAGGAGTCTTATCCGCAGTACGATACGCCCAGAGAGAATCGTTTAACCTTTGAGACCAATCTTTTCTATCAGGGCGTATTATTTTTTCTAAAATATGTTTTATCTCCCTATTGGAAACTTCGACTTGCCCGCTTGTTTGGGGATGGTACGGGGTGGCAACTTTGTGAGTGATTGAATACTTGCAAACCAAAGCTTCAAAAGACCGGTTGCAGAAATGTGATCCCCCATCTCTAATGATAGCTCGGGGTGTGCCAAAGCGACTAAATATGTTTGTTTGTAAGAACTTAACCACAACCTTATGATCATTAGTCCTAGTGGCAACAGCTTCTACCCATTTTGAGACATAATCTACCGCGACAAGAATGTACTCAAAACCAAAAGAACGCGGAAAGGGACCCATGAAGTCAATACCCCAGACATCAAAAATTTCTATAATTAAAATGGGGTTGAGTGGCATCATATCTCTACGGGTGATTGTGCCCATTCGTTGGCATCGCTCACAAGTCCGACAAAAATTGTGAGCATCTTTGAACAAGGAGGGCCAATAGAATCCACTTTGTAAGACTTTAGCTGCAGTTTTTCTACCCCCGAAATATCCTCCGCAGGCTTGGGTATGACAAAAATCAAGAATACTCTGAAAGTCATATTCAGGCACACATCGACGGATTACTTGATCCGGACAGTATTTGAACAGATCGGGGTCATCCCAAAAGTAGAACTTAACTTGCGAAAAGAATCGATCCTTGTCCTGCTTGGACCAATGATCGGAAATTTGTCCTATGGCAAGATAGTTTACTATGTTGGCAAACCATGGTGTTTTTTCTTGTTGCACTTCAAACAATTGTTCATCTAGAAAGGAGTCATGAAGTGGGGAAGTGCTATGAGAAGGCTCGAGAAGGATTCTAGACAAATGGTCTGCTACAACATTTGTGGTGCCTTTCTTATCACGAATTTCTAGATTAAATTCCTGTAACAACAGGATCCATCGAATTAGACGAGGCTTGGTGTCCTTCTTTGAAAGGAGGTACCGAAGAGCAGAATGATCAGTGAATACAATAACCTTGGATCCTAAGAGATAGGATCGAAACTTGTCCAAGGCAAACACTACAGCTAGTAATTCTTTCTCAGTAGTGGTGTAGTTCAATTGTGCATCTGAGAGTGTCTTACTAGCATAGTAGATGACATGAGGTAACTTATCTAGCCATTGCCCTAAAACCGCCCCAATGGCATAGTCAGAGGCATCACACATGAGTTCAAATGGAAGGGTCCAATTGGGAGGTTGTATGACTGGTGCTGTAGACAACTTAGATTAAAGTTTTTCAAAGGCCTCTTTACATGCTTCATCAAAGACAAAGGGTGTATCCTTGGCAAGGAGATTGCACAAGGGTCTAGAGATTTTGCTGAAGTCTTTAATGAAACGACGGTAAAAACCAGCATGGCCAACAAAAGAACGAATTTGTTTCACAGATTTGGGTGGATGAAGATTAGAAATAAGATCAACTTTAGCTTTATCTACCTCAATCCCCCTTTTGGACACAATGTGTCCCAAAACTATACCCTCTTGAACCATGAAATGGCTCTTTTCCCAACTTAGCACTAGATTGGTCTCCTTATATCTTTTCAGAACCAGGGCTAAATTATTGAGACAATCATCGAATGAGGGACCAAAAATTGAAAAATCATCCATGAATACTTCCAGAAATTTTTCTACCATGTCAGAAAAAATTGCCATCATGCATCGTTGAAATATCGCGGGTGCATTGCATAATCCAAATGGCATTATCCTATATGCAAATGTCCCAAATGGACATGTGAAAGTGGTTTTCTCTTGATCATCGGGATACACGGCCACTTGGTTATATCCAGAATAACCATCTAGGAAATAGTAGAAACTCTGACTGGCTAACCTTTCCAATATTTGGTCAATAAATGGCAAAGAAAAATGGTCCTTCCTCGTCATGGAGTTTAACTTCCTGTAGTCAATGCAAACACGCCAGCTAGTGGTCGTGCGTGTGGGCATCAACTCTCCTTCTGCATTTTCAACCACAGTAATGCCCGACTTCTTTGGTACTACTTGAGTCGGACTCACCCAGTTGCTATCAGAGATAGGGTAAATGATTCCGGCATCTAGCAACTTTACTACTTCTTTCTTGACTACCTCTTTCATGTTTGGGTTGAGTCTCCTTTGCATTTCACGGGTCGGTTTTGCATCTTCTTCTAGGTGAATGCGATGCATGCAAATGGATGGGTCAATCCCCCTTTAGATCAGTCACGGACCATCCAATTGCATGTTTGTGTTCTCCGAGTACACTCAAAAGTTGACTCTCCTGTTTGTCAGACAGGTCAGCCGCGATGATTACAGGTAGGGTATCTTCGGATCCTAGAAAAGCATACTTAAGAGTTACCGGAAGTGACTTTAACTCAAGTTTGGGAGGGGACTCGATGGAGGGGCACTGTGGCGTACTAGAAAGGGTAGGAAGAGGTTCATATCGGATACACCAAGGATGAGAATTTATGGGAGATGGATTGTCAAGTAGGACATTGACTTCTTCTATGGCCTTGTTTAAATCAAAATTATCAATGTCAAAATGGGCTAAACATGCTTCCAAAGGGTCATCTGCCAGAATATAGGGAAGGGCTTCTTCTACAAGGTCGTCCATTTTGTCTACTAGGAAGCATTCATCTTCTCTTACGGGTTGATCAGAGGCATGGAATACATTCAGTTTGACTTTCATGTTTCCAAAAGATATATCCATCACCCCAGTTCTACAGTTAATACATGCATTGGCTGTAGCTAGGAAGGGACGACCAAGAATCATAGGGATCTGTTTCTTAAGGTTCGGCACAGGTTCCATATCAAGGACGATGAAATCAACTGAAAAATAAAATTTATCTACCTTGACTAGGACATCTTCAATTGTTCCTCGTGGTATTTTAACAGATCGATCAGCCAATTATAGGGACACCGAAGTAGGCTTTAGTTCACCTAATCCGAACTTCTCATAGACTGAATAAGGAAGAAGATTAACACTTGCCTCTAAATCTAATAGTGCACGATCAATCGAATTGTCTCCTACCACACAAGAGATGGTAGGTGCACCAGGATCCTTGAACTTAGGAGGGGTTTTGTGTTGGAGGATGGAGCTCACTTGTTCAGTTAGGAAGACCTTTTTAGGCACATGTGTCCTAAATTTTCGTTTCTGGGTACAAAGGTCTTTGAGAAATTTGGCATATGATGGAACTTGTTTTATGGCATCAAGGAGAGGGAGGTTGATTTTGACTTGTTTGAATACCTCCATTATTTCTTCCAATGAAGTTCCTTTCATGCCAAAGGGAGAAGGTGCTTTCAGACATTGAGGAAAAGGGGCCTTCAGTGTAAAAGGTGTGGTCGATACTGGGTTCGATGGCGACCTAGAGGAGTTTGGGATCTCTTTAGGCATAGTCATACTCCTATCTTCATTTTTCTTATGTTCTTTTTCTCCAACCTTATTGTCCACTACGCGTCCGCTTCTTAAGGTAGTCATGGCATTAGCTTGTTCATGGTGAACATCATTCGGGTGAGTCTCTTGAGCCATGTACTGCCCTCTTGGGTTATTCACTGTTTGGCTTGGAAGCTTGCCTTCCTCTCTTTTATTTAGTGCACTCGCTAGCTGCCCTAGCTGGATTTCTAATTTGGCAATAGATTGGGTATGGGAGTGCAACAATTGTGTATTGGCTTCGAGTCCTTGAAGGGCAGTCAAAACTTTTTGCTCAAAAGCCATATCTCCTTGGGGTGTTGGAGGAGGGACATGTTGAAATTGTGAATAGTGAGTAGGAGGACGGTTTGGATGAATATTCTGGGACGGTTGAAAGTTTTGGGAATAAGGCTGGGAGGTATTGGAAGTTTGCTGCTTTCAAGAAAAATTTGGATGGTTGCGCCATCCCGGGTTATAAGTGTTAGAATACGGATCATTACCCGGTCGGAACTGTGCTTGGGCAGCATTTACTTGTTCTTGCACAAATTCAGGGAATTGTGCTGCCGAAGGGCACTCAAAAATAGTATGAGACGGACTAGAACAGAGAGCACACACTTGTGCTTGGGAAAAGTTTGGGAGCTGTTCTCTAGACATTAGCTGGTCCAACTTGCGGGATAGTGCATCTACTTTGTCAGATAGACCTATGGACTGGCTAACTTCATATATGGTTCCTTTTCTTTGAGAACTCGGGGGTGCTTGACGAGCGGAGGAGGCATGGTGGAGAGAATTTTTATTGAGGTTTTCAAACAACTGCCATGCCTCATGCTCACTCTTAAGCATGAAAGTTCTTCCGCAAGAAGCATCAACCATTTGACGATTTCGTTCAGACAACCCGTCATAAAAGCATTGCACTAGTTGCCATTTGGGTATTTGATGATGCGGGCATTTTCGGAGTAAATCTCTAAATTTTTTTCAAGTTTCATGAAATTCTTCCCCATCAGATTGGGAGAAGCTCGTGATAGTACGCCTAAATTGGTTTGTTCTTCCTATGGAAAAATATTTCTTTAGAAATTCATGTTGCATTTGAGCCCAGGAGAGAATAGAATTGGCTTTTAATGAATGGAGCCATTGTTTAGCTCATCCTTAAGGGAAAAAGAAAACAGCCTAAGTTTCAGAGCATCATCAGTGAAGTTCTGAATTTTGACAGTAGTGCAGATCTCAAGGAACTCATCCAAATGTTTATATGGGTCTTCATTGTTAAGTCCATAAAAAGAGGGAAGCATTTGGATGACACTACACTTAATTTCAAACTGTACAGCAGCAGTGGTATCAGGTAGTCGAATACAAGATGGAGAGGTATAAATGGAAGGAGTGAAGTACTTCTTTAGCAGTTTGGGTTGTTCTTCAGCCATCTCGACAAGTGGTGTAGATCCTATGGTTCTATAGGTGCGGATTTCGGCTCGAAGGGCCCTAATAGAACGCTCTATTTTAGAATCAAAAGGTACTAATTCAGGAGATCTGGAACGACACCCTAGCATACACTAAAGCTTGTTGGATCAGTCAAGTACAGTCAAGCATGCACTAAGGAAAAACAAATCAAATCCTTGTGTTTACCCTAAAATCACTAGACAGCTCCTAACTGGTTTGAAGAGGACACCTAAGCCTCCAATCCGGTCTAATGAACTGAGTTGACCATGTAAGCTCCCAGGTAAGTGGGTGTTGGGGTATGTGGAGACCATTGGTAATGAAGAGAATTGAAGGAGAATAAATTCTGCATAGTTTTTTGTCTGGCGGACTGTCGGAGTCGACTCGAGCTACAGTCGAGTCGACTCGGGAACAGTCGAGTCGACTCGAGGTCCGTCGAGTCGACCCGGGAGAAGAAAGGCCGAAAAACCATGTTTCTGTCTGGACTGTCAGAGTCGACTCGAGCTACAGTCGAGTCGACTCGAAGCATCATCGAGTCGACTCGAGCTACAGTCGAGTCGACCCGAGATCGTGCCAGTTATTCTGGGAGTTGTCCAGACATGCCAGAGCCGACTCGAACTGTAGCCGAGTCGACTCGAGCTCGCGGGAAATCTTACGGATGAGTTTCTTTTTGGTGTTTTTGTTGGCGTTTCGACGGCTATGATCATCTGAAGGTCTTGAGACTATATATAGGACTCATGAGAGCCCTAGGGTAAGGTTTTTTGCCGTATATTTGAGAGAGACTCTTGTTTGTGAGTCTAGGGTTCTAGAGAAGAAGAGGATTGGGATCCTACTTCTTGTGCAAAGGGAATTCTGTGTGAATCTCTTGTAGATCGATCGCATGTGATCGTTCGGGGCGTGTGCTATCTCTGTAATCAGATCATCCTAATTGAGATTTGGAGCGGTGGAGGACGTAGGCTACTTATAGCCGAACCTCGTTACATCTTTGTGTTTGCTTTGCTATTTTTCTTCCTTCTTCTTCCTTTGATCTTTGATAATCCGTTGCGGTGCTCAAGTGTTTTACCCTACTGATACCAGGGGTAATCTTTTGCCCTTCGTAGCGGAAGCGAAGTGGTGATCCTTGAGTCCGGTTTCGAGGGAGCGAGAGAGTGCTTATCCGTTCGCTTCTCTCCTTGCTTGTCCGACGTCGGTGGCGGCGCCGGTGTGAGTGGGTTCCGGTGCGGGTCGCTGACAACAAGTGGTATCAGAGCTATTGGTTTTCTACGATGGCGGATGAAGGAAAGGTGCGAATTGAGAAGTTCAATGGCACGAACTTCGGATTTTGGAAGATGCAAATAGAGGATTACCTTTACCAGAAGGATCTCTATTTACCTCTTGGAGGTAGAGCAAAGAAACCAGAGAAGATGTCTGATGAAGACTGGGAGGTCCTCGATCGGAAGACGCTCAGCACCATTAGATTGTCACTTGCATCCCAAGTGGCATTCAACATCAAAAACGAGAAGACGACGATGGAGTTGATGGCAACATTGTCGCGGATGTACGAGAAACCCTCAGCATCAAACAAGGTATTTCTCATGAAGAGCTTGTTTAATCTTCGTATGAAAAAAGGCGGCAGCATAGCTGAATACCTCAACGAATTCAATGGACTCACGGCCCAGTTGGAGTCAGTGGAGATTAGTTTTGACGATGAGATTCGGGCATTGCTAATCCTCTCCGGATTGCCTGATAGCTGGGAGGACCTGGTGATGGCGGTGAGCAACTCTTCGGCGACGGGGAAGTTGATCTTTGATGACGTTGTGGGAGTGCTTCTAAGTGAAGAAGCAAGAAGGAAATCTTCTGGAGCTACGGAGTCGTCTGGAAGTGTACTAAACACCTCTGACCGGGGAAGACAAAAGAAGGACGGTCGATTTCGAAGCGACTCGAAGTCGAGATCCAGCAGGTCTCGAGCACCTCAGAACAAGGGAGTGAAGTGCTGGAACTGCGGGAAGACGGGGCACTTTAGGAGGGACTGCAAATCTCCTAAAGGGAAGCAAGGCGATCACACCGAAGGAGTCAGCAAGGATCTGGCAAATCTTGCTGAAGACGGTGATATGGATGCCCTCGTTCTATCTTTATCTACCAGTGACAAGTCTTGGGTGATAGACTCGGGCGCGTCTTTCCATGCTACATCCCAACGGAAGCTTCTTGGAGGATATGAGAAGGGAGACTTCGGCAAAGTCTACCTAGGGGATGGAGAGCCTTGCACCATACAAGGAAGGGGAAGCGCGGAAGTGAAGTTGATTTCTGGATCTTCACTTAAGCTTGAGGACGTACGGCACGTGCCTCAACTGCAGAGGAATCTGATTTCTGTTGGACAGTTGGCGAGCCAGGGGTACAAGACTATTTTCACAGCTGATCAGTGGAAGATATCCAGGGGCTCGTTGACGGTGGCTAGTGGCAAGAAGGTTGGGACACTTTATGTCGCCAACGGCATGGAGAACTCTATTGGAGTTGCTGCAGCAGATGTGGACGCCAAGTTATGGCATTGCAGACTTGGGCACATGAGTTATCAGGGACTGGAGGTGATGCACCAGTTGGAAAAGCTGCAGGGTCTCAGGAGTGTTGAGATGGACTTCTGTGAGGATTGTGTTCTCGGAAAGCAGAAGCGTGTTTCATTCAACAAAGAAGGAAAACCTCGGAAGCAAGAAAAGCTAGATCTCGTGCACACGGACGTGTGGGGGCCTGCACCAGTTTCTTCCATTGGTGGATCTCAGTACTATGTTACTTTTATTGATGATGCTACCAGGAAGCTTTGGGTGTTCTTCTTGAAGCACAAGTCAGAGGTATTTGGGGTCTTCAGGAGATGGCAGGCGATGGTAGAACTCGAGACAGGAAGGAGGTTGAAATGCCTGAGATCGGACAACGGTGGTGAGTATTGTAGCAGGGAGTTTGAGGACTACTGTGCAGATGCTGGGATCGTCAGGCAGAGGACAGTTCCAGGGACACCACAACAAAATGGAGTTGCTGAAAGGATGAACAGAATAATTAATGATCGTGCCAGGAGCATGAGGATACATGCTGGATTGTCACAGCAGTTTTGGGCAGAAGCAGTTAACACTGCTGCCTACTTGATCAATAGAGGGCTATCAAAGAAACTTGAATTTGGGATTCCTGAGGAAGCATGGACAGCGAAGAAGATTGATTTGGTGCACTTACGAGTATTCGGTTGTACCAGTTATGTCTATGTTGATTCCAGTGAAAGAAGCAAACTAGACGCCGAATCAAAGAAGTGCATTTTCGTTGGATACGGAGGTCAACTGTTTGGGTACCGGCTGTGGGATCCCGAACACAGGAAGATCATTCGTAGTAATGATGTGGTATTCAATGAGAAAATGCAGCAGAGCTATGAATCAGAAACAAAACCTGTTGAGCCGTGTTTTGTGGATCCTGAAGAGGAGTCTGCAAATTCTGATCAGAAGACTCAATCAGAGCAAGAACCTGAAGCATTGGCACCCCCTCCACAACTAAGAAGGTCCACTCGTAGTACTCATGGGAAGCCTCCTCAAAGGTATGATGGGACTCTTAGTTATTTGCTGCTCACAGATAATGGCGAACCTGAATGCTTTACGGAAGCATTGGAGGTTGATACCAGGAAGGAGTGGGAGTTGGCCATAGATGATGAGATGAAGTCATTGGAGCAGAATCAAACATGGAATTTGGTGGATCTGCCCAAGGGGAAGAAAGCACTGTCAAACAAATGGGTTTACAGGCTGAAGGAAGAGCAGGATGGGAAGAAGCGGTACAAGGCCAGGCTGGTTGTAAAAGGATTTTAGCAGAGAGCAGGTATCGACTTCACAGAGATTTTTTCTCCTGTAGTCAAGATGAGTTCTATTCGAGCGGTGCTGAGCATGGTGGCAGTAGAGGATCTTCACTTAGAGCAGCTTGATGTGAAGACGGCCTTTCTCCACGGAGATCTCGATGAGGAGATATATATGCAGCAGCTGATAAGTGCTTAATAATTTATAATTTAGTTATCTTTCCATAGCACTTATCAATGTTTTTAAATTGATAAATACATATTTTACCATGAAATTGAATAAACATTGAATTAAATTTAAATTATGGTAAGAGGTAAATAATTCTTTTCTTAAACCAGATTCTGAACTTGTCTCTCTCTTGATTGCAATCTTTAATGAAAACTACAGAAAAATATATAAGGAGATTGTGTTGACCCGACTAAGGTTATAACTAAATGGGCTTTGGTCCTGATTTGATTGAAAGTTATAATTGTATAGGAAAATATTTGATTAACCCTTTTATTAAGTCACGGTCTGATCTGGTTGAGTCCAATCTGAAGCGGTTTAGTAAGAATTAAATGACATTGGGCTCAAGAACAAGTTCAAGCCAAATCAACGATCATGACCCACCTCAAACCCAAAGTAATTCCCAACCAATTCCTTACCTGCCTTCATATAAAATTTATAAATTTAAAACAAAAAAAAAGAAATTAATGAATATAATAAAATAAATAAAATATGAATAGTGCATCACGGATTCACTATTCATATGAACAGTGTCCCATGAAAATACTGTTCATATGAACAGTTTTACAAAAAAAAATAAAATAAACAAAACATAAGCACTGTTCATCTTCTTCCCCGCAGTGCATCACGGCCGAGATTCGCTCCTCCCTCCCGTTCCAGCCACGAGTTCCATGCGGTGCAACCACGGATCCGCGTTCTCCACTCTTCCGGATCTCCAGCTCCTCTCAACGTCCCCATCATCCCGCGATCACCGCCCAGCCACGATCGCTCCTCCTCCCCGGCAACGGCGCCAAAAATTGATCGGTTCTTTCAATTTTGATACCACTATAGCCTTCTAGAACAGCAGGAAACCCACTAAAGTGCAAACTATAGGACTTGGTACCCTTAAGATACCTAAGAATTCTCTCTAATGCTGTCCAGTGATCTCTATTTGGATTAATAGTATATCTACTAAGTCTATTTACAGCATATGCTATGTCTGGCCTGGTGTAATTTGTTAGGAATCCTAGTGAGCCTATGATTTGAGCATATAGGCTTTGAAGGACAGGAGTTCCTAAGTTCTTCTTAAGATGAGTAGAGGGATCAAATGGAGTAGAGACAGGCTGACAATCGGAATAATTAAATTTATTAAGTATCTTGTCAACATAATGACTTTGGGATAACTCAATACTTTTTGCACTTCTAATTATTTTGGTATTTAAAATTAAGTCAGCTTGTCCCAAGTCTTTCATATCAAACTTATGACTTAAAAATTATTTTACTTCATCAATTATCTGAAGATCTGTCCCAAAGATCAGTATATCATCTACATAAAGGCACAAGATCACAAATTTGTGTCCAACTCTCTTATGATATACACATTCGTCTGTGCTATTGATTTCAAATCCAAATGTCATTATGGTTTCATCAAATTTCAAGTGCCATTGCTTGGGTGCTTGTTTAAGACCATAAAGAGATCTGACTAGTCTGCAAACTTTATTTTCTTGGCCTGGGATTTTAAATCCCTCTGGCTGGTCCATATAAATTTCTTCATTTAAGTCTCCATTTAGAAAAGCTGTCTTAACATCCATCTGATGAATCACTAATTTATGAATGGAGGCTAATGCTATAAGGACACTAATAGTAGTAATCCTAGCTACAGGTGCATAAACATCAAAGAAATCTACACCAGGTCTCTGAGTAAAACCCTTGGCAACTAATCTAGCCTTAAATTTATCTACAGAGCCATCAGGCCTAAGTTTCTTCTTAAAGATCCATTTGCATCCTATTGTTTTACAACCAGGAGGAAGATCAGTCAATTCCCAAGTATGGTTTTGGATAATTGATTGCATCTCATTGTCCACAGCTTCTCTCCAAAAAGGTGAATCCAAAGATTTCATTGCGTCCTCAAAGGTAGTTGGAGAGTCTTCTATTAGGAAGGTATAAAAATCATCTCCAAATGTTTTCTCTACCCTAGATCTTTTACTCCTCCTAGGTTCTGCTTCTACTTCTATTTCTCTTGTCCTTATTCTACTAGAGCTACTAGCTATACCGCTATCTACTCTAGTCTTAAGTGGAAAGGTGTCTTCAAAATATGTTGCATCTCTAGCTTCTATGATAGTGTTGTTACTAATATCATTTACTTTTGAACTTATCACCAGAAATCTATTGGCATTACTATTGGCTGCATAACCTATGAATATGGCATCCACTGTTTTAGGCCCTATTTTCTTTCTCTTAAAATCAGGTATTTTTACTTTTGCCAAGCACCCCCACACTTTTAAATAACTAAGATTAGATTTTCTATATTTCCAAACTTCATATGGTGTTAGATCATTATTTTTAGAGGGAATCCTATTAAGGATATAACAGGCTGAAACTAAAGCTTCCCCCCACAAATTCTCTGGTACTCCTGAGCTTATAAGCATGGAGTTAACCATATCCATTAAAGTCCTATTCTTCCTTTCTGCTACTCCATTTGATTGGGGAGAATAGGGAGCAGTCACTTCATGAATGATTCCATGATCTTCACAAAATTGAGTTATATCATTGGATGTATATTCACCTCCCCGATCTGATCTCAGAATTTTAATTTTCTTTTCTTGTTGGTTCTCAGCTTCGATCTTAAATATTTTAAATTTGTTGAGCACCTCATCCTTGGTTTTAATTAGATAGATATAACAGAATTTGGATAGATCATCTATGAAGGTCACAAAATATTTGTTACCTCCTCTAGAAGTTCTACCAGAGTCACAAACATCACTATGGATCAACTCTAATAGATCTGAATCCCTATTAACGGATTTAAAAGGCTTCCTAGGGAGTTTAGCTTCTACACAAATTTGACATTTCTCATGGTTCTTAAGATCACTTTTTGGTATTAGATTTAGGTTCATAAGTTGCTTAATTGAATTATAATTTACATGACCTAATCTACCATGCCAAATAGAAGGGAGTTCTATATTCATAATCAAATGATTTTCATTTATTAAAGGAGCTATTACATTCAACTTGAACAATCCTTCACTAAGGAATCCTTTTCCAATAAACATTACACCATGAGAAATTACAACCTTATTGGACTCAAAAACAAGACGAAAGCCTTGCTGGACAAGCAAGGAATCACTAATGAGATTTCTCCTAACAACTGGAACATGTTGGACGCCGTGCAGGGACAGGACTTTTTCAGATGTAAGCTTTAAGTCCACACGTCCTACTCCTAACACACGCGCCTCCGAGCTGTTTGCCATGATCACAGCTCCTCCACTTGAGATCTGGTAAGAAGAAAATCAAGAGCGATCCGAACAAATATGAATACCAGCTCCGGTATCAATCCACCAATCAAGTGCTTGTAAAGTCATGTTAACTTCAGGAGTGAAGAAAATAGACCTGAAAACTGTCTCAGAGGAGCCAGCGCCGGAAGTCACCATGTTGACTTGAGCACTGGATGTGTGTGGACCCTTCTTCTTAGATTGAAGAGGTGCAGTTTTCTTATAGAAGCACTGAGGAGACAAATGGTTGGTCCGACCACACACATAACAGAAACGAGCACCACCTTCCTCTTTCTTCTTCTTCTGCTCCTGAGATTGAATAGGCTTCCCATTGTAGTGGTGGTTAGGGTTTCTAGGGTTGTAGGGTTTCTTCTTGAAATTCTTACGGAAGGGTCGGTTCTGATTTTTCTTAGGAGGAGCCTCTACATTATATGCATTATTCTTGGATCCATTAGAGGTATTATTTCTGAGCCTATGCTGCTCTTCAATCCTAATAAAGTTTAAGACTTGGGTTAGGGTGAGAACTCCTTGGGTATGGCTCAGGATCTTAGCAAAATCAGACCAGGAAGTAGGTAGTTTATCTATCAGACAGGCTACCTGGAATGATTCATCCAAATTGGTTCCATTAACCTTAAGCTGGTGGATTAGGGTTTCAAATTCATGAATTTGGTCATTCATAGGCTTTGAGTCCACCATCCTAAACTTATTGAAATCGGAGGCCTTGAACCTCTTTACCCCAGCATCATCAAGACCATATTTGTTATCTAGGGTGTCCCAGAGTTCTTTGGCACTCTTGGCTGTGTAATAGATATCATACAGCCTCTCAGAAAGAGCACCTAGGATTCTATGGATACAATGATAATCTATCTCATCAGGTGTCCTAGAGGGTGTGACAGTGGAGGCAGAATGTTCAGTGTTGGAAGAGGTAGTTGGGTTGGACCCATTATCAACTTCGGTAGTACTTTCACCTATGGCTGAGATTAATCCTAATGTGGTGAGCCAGAACCGCATTTGGTTCTGCCACCTCCTAAAGTTATGGCCATCAAATTTTTCAGGTTTGGCACTAAGGTGGTCACTAGTGTTTGAGGCCATAGGATCAGGGTTACAGAATAGAGACAGAAACCTGATTGAAGGCAAAAAATCTATGTCAAAAGATTGCACTAATATTTATATTGAACTTTGGATGTCTAATTGATATATCCAAAAAACTAATAGTCAGATCAGCTCCAGATCGGTGGTGGAGCACTAGGCTCACTTAAGTACCAGCCTTTCTTAGGCACGTATGCCTTTTTGACAAGCTTTTCTTAGACATTATTAGTTAGTGGATATAACCACTAGAAATCACACAAATTCAATATTTAAAATAACCTAAATGCAAATTTAAATGGATTAACTGATTTTTTTTTCATTTGATCTTTCCGAATTAGTAACAATTGATTACTAAATTTAATTCTAGCAAAACAATTATTGTAATTGAAATCTAATTTATCAATTCAATAAATTATATATATTAGAATTGATTTATTTTCTTATTAGAATAATTAATTACTAATTTTGTAGCAAATCAATTATGTAATTAAGATGTCAATTCAATGAATTAAAATATTTATTTCTTTATTAGAATAATTGATTGAGATCTAATAAGTCAATTCAATGAATTAAAAGATTTATTCCTTTATTAAAATAATTGATTGAGATCTAATAGGTCAATTCAATAGATTAATTATTATGTATCAACCAATTTCCGAATTTTTCGTTTGAATGGGATCTGGAAATTACTCCTTGAGGAGTCCAAATGGAGGTATAATAAACCTCTTGGAGGTTAACCAAATTATTACCTCTTTAGAATAATTTATTATTAATGATGTGCTAGCAAAAACAATTATTGCAATTAAAATCTAATATGCCACAATTGTAATAAAAAATTTAATTAATTATATATTACTAACAAAAGCAAATACTTCTTTGGATTGTTAGCAATATATCATATAAATAAACAATAAATCTATTAATTCAATTAATGGAAAATCTTAAAGGAAATAATATACATGCATATTATTCGGCATCCAAATAATTCTATTTTAATGCAAAATAAATCTATTCTAGCACAAAATAAATCTATGCATTTAATAAATTTATATTATAGAAATTCAAATCCTATAAATCTACTAATATTAAGTTAAAAATAAAAGTAGAAGAAAGTAGCCTGATTGAAGGCAGGTCGAAGCGCGTAGACGCTGTCCCAAAGAAGTATTTGCCCCCACGTACGGGTCACCCGGCAATCCTTCTCGGAGATACGACGATCCTACAACTTCTTCTTTGGCACGTCTCGGAAGAAGTCAAAGCGAACCCGATCGGACTTGCAGATCCAGCAAAGAGCGGAATGAAAAAAACAAAATAAACTGAATAAAAATGTAAAAACAAAAATCGGAAGTGGCTAAGAGGAAGAAGAATTTCTTCAGAATTTTTCCACTATTTTTCTCAAATTTTTCGTGCTCTCAAAGAGATGAAATCAAGGGGTTTAAATAGGGGTTTTTATAGGGGCAATTTGGTCTTTTGCGGACGCGTTTTCAAACGCGTCCATTTTCAAATGCGTAACGCCCGCTGGGCGTTACCTTTTTCTCAAACGCGCACGCGGCCCGAGATTTTGGCCGCGTGCGCATTTAAGGTTTTTTTTTTCCAACAATCCCCCATAAAAAAAAACTTAAATAATTTTAAAATCAAAATAAAATGCTGGATTTCTTATATTATGTAATAGGTGTAGGTACCTTTCGGTTTGAACCTTCACTTAGTGACAATTGATTACATCTGTGGAGCCAAGGTGGTCTTAACCTTGAACCTCGGTCCATGGCTCAGATTAAATCAACAACACACATAATATAGCCCGATCTGGGTTCTAAGCGGGTTGCGCTGTTATGGCCATGCGCAGATATCTATCATGTGCTTTTTAGGGAATCGCCCATTTTCCATAATCGCGGCCTCACGACTGCACATATAGGTGAGTCCTAATAAGGAAGCTAGCAAGGAAGCTCCTGCCTCTTGGGTCTCGGACTCATTAAGAGTTATACAAACGAACTCATCCTACCGCTTGCTTTTATGAGCACTAGCGCCATAGGGATGAGGAAAACATGAAATAGTGCTCCTCTTAGTCACACTCCGGTTTGTTTCTACCCATTGAACCTTTTAAGGTTGGGTTTCCACCGTGGTGATCTATCTTTATGGGCTAAGCCCCATCCCCCTCGACGACTCTAGAACTACTGTTCTAGACAAGCCTTTAGTAAGCTGATCAGCCAAGTTATTTTCTGATTTAACAAAATTAAAGGCAATAACATTATTTTTCAATTTATATCTTAATGATTTATAACACACTTTTAAGTGCCTGTTCATTTTTACATTGGCATTTTCTTGGTTGCACTTATCTATTGCAGATTTACAGTCATAATGTAAGGAGACAGGTGGTAAAGGTGACTCATCTACAGGAAGGTCTATTAGTAGATCTCTGAGCCACTCAGCCTCAGTGCTAGTAGTGTCTAAAGCTATCAGTTCAGACTCCATGGTACTCCTAGATATTAAGGTTTGTTTGGTGGATTTCCAAGACACAGCAGCACCTCCTAGGAGAAAGACATATCCTGTGGTGGATTTAACATCTAAGGTATCGCTGATCCAGTTGGCATCACTATAGCCTTCTAGAACAGTAGGAAACCCACTAAAGTGCAAACTATTGGACTTGGTACCCTTAAGATACCTAAGAATTCTCTCTAATGCGAGAATGATAAACACACAAGGTATATAAAATCTAAAAAGCCCAATGACTAGTGGGAAGTAATACAAATTTAAGTTCTTTTTATTAAGTCTCTCTTAGGGAGTTGTAAGCTAATTAACACTTTGGAATTTCAAAAAAAATTATTCTATATTATTGTTACTTTTCTTATCTCCTTTTTCTCTTCTACTAATTTTTTTTTTTTTTAATTTTTCTTTTGGTCTTATTTGATCAGGAATCGAAGAGGAGATCTGGGCTATCAGAAAGGAATGCTTTGGAGGTTTGCTAAAAAAAAATTTAAATTGCTGGGGAAATTCCCTTTGGTAACCTCTAAACCTTTCTTATTTAAATTAATTATTAGCTTGAAATTTTGTTGTGATTGTTTGATTTCAATTTCAGCAAGAGTGTGAATGCATGCTTGATACACATACACAAATCAATTTGCACATAGTAAGGGCAATCACCCCAACAAGATAAGAGCCGGATTTCATCACCGGACTCTTGCCCAACTTAGGTGAACTCAATCTCACATAGTGTCATCTTTAATTAAAATCAATTAGACGTTGGCCCCTAGGGACATTCGAGCTCAATAGGACGAAGATCACTGAAAGTTGCACCAATTTCGCTCTGTGGCTTAGTTGATGTCTAGGCAAGCTTTGTCCCTGTAAGGGAGACAGTTCATCTGTTCGAGGCAAGTGGGTTTTAAGTGGGACCTTTGCGAACGCATCGTGACCCCTCCACTTACCTGGGAGCTTACCTGGTCAACTCGGTTCATTAAACCGGATTGGAGGCTTAGGTGCCCTCTTCAAACCAGTTAGGAGCTGTCTAGTGATTTTAGGTCAAAGACTAGGATTGATATGCTTTTCTCTTTTATTGCATGCTTGATTGATCGAGTACTAGTGTATGCACGGTAGTCATTCTAGAGTACAAAATCTATTACCTTTCGACCCTGAAATAGAACGAACCCTTAGGAACATTCGAGCTAAGATCAAAACATTAGGATCATCCCCACCTCTTAAGATGGCTGAAGAACAACCCAAACTCCTGAGGGAGTACTTTACTCCCACTATTTACACTTCCCCATCTTGCATTCGATTACCTGAAGTAGCAGCTGTACAATATGAAATAAAGTCTAGTGTGATCCAAATGCTTCCATCTTTTTATGGGCTCACCAATGAAGATCCATATAAACACCTAGATGAATTCCTTGAAATTTGCACCACTGTCAAGATTCAGAATTTCACTGATGATGCTATGAAACTTAGATTATTCCCCTTCTCCCTTAAAGATAGAGCCAAACAATGGCTGAATTCTTTAGAAGCTAACTCAATTCGTTCTTGGGATCAAATGCAACAAGAATTCCTTAAAAAATACTTTCCCATAGGAAGAACGAACCAGTTTAGACGTGCCATTACAAGCTTCTCCCAAACTGAGGGAGAAGAATTTCATGAAACTTGGGAGAGATTTAGGGACCTAATCCGTAAATGCCCTCATCATCAAATACCTAAGTGGCAACTAGTGCAATATTTTTATGACGGATTGACAGAACGAAACCGTCAGATGATTGATGCCGCATGTGGGGGGACATTCATGCTTCAAAATGAGCATGAAGCATGGAAATTATTTGAAAATCTGAATGAAAACTCCCTCCACCATGCTTCATGTTCTCGTCAAGCACCCCCGAGTTCTCAAAGAAAAGGGACCATTTGTGAAATAAGTCATTCTATGGACCTGTCTAGCAAGGTAGATGCATTGTCCCATAAGATTGACCAACTGATGATAGGTGGGCATTACATGAACTTTTCCCAAGCACAAGTGTGTACTATTTGTTCTAGCCCATCCCACCCTATTCATGAGTGCCCTTCAGCGCCCCAATTCTCCGAACTCGTGCAAGAACACATCAATGCTGCTCAAACACTGCCTAGACCGGGTAATGACCCATTTTCCAATACATATAACCCGGGATGGCGAAATCATCCAAACTTTTCTTGGAAGCAGCAAGCTTCGAATACTGCCCAACCTTATTCCCAAAACTTTCCAAACCCTCAGAATTTTCAAACCCCACAAAATATTCATCCCTACCATCCCTCGACTCAATTTCAATACACTCCTCCTCCACCCCAAAGAAACACAGTCTTTGAGGAGAAAGTGTTGAACGCCCTTCAAGGTTTGGAAACCATTACACAATTGGTGCACTCTCACACGCAATCAATCGCCAAGCTAGAATCCCAGATGGGGCAACTAGCTAATGCACTGAACAAGCGAGAGGAAGGAAAGCTTCTAAGCCAACCACTAAGTAATCCTAGGGGACAATACATGGCTCAAGAAAATCAATTAAATACAATTCATCATGAACAAGCCAATGCTTTGACTACCCTAAGGAGTGGACGTATAATAGACAATAAGATTGGGGAGGATAACAATAAGGAAGGTGAAGAAGAGGATAGAAATGTGTCAAATGAAAATCTAAAACCTTCTTCTTGTTCTTCAGCTAGTCCATCTTCTGCCAAAACTCACATCCCAAAGGCCCCATTTCCTGAAGCTCTTACTTCACCCTCACCATTTGGCAAAAAGGGAACTTCATTAGAAGAGATGATAGAGGTCTTCAAACAAGTTAAAATCAACCTCCCACTCCTTGATGCCATCAGACAAGTTCCCTCCTATGCCAAATTTCTCAAAGACCTTTGTACATAAAAGCGAAAATCTAGGACACATGTGCCTAAGAAGGTCTTCCTAACTGAGCAAGTGAGTTCTATCTCCAACACAACACCCCTCCAAAATTCAAAGATCCTGGTGCTCCCACGATCTCCTGTGTCTTAGGAAATAATTTCATTGATCGAGCACTCTTAGATCTAGGGGCAAGTGTCAACCTTTTACCTTATTCAGTTTATGAGAAACTTGGGTTAGGTGAGTTAAAACCAACCTCGGTATCCCTTCAATTGGCTGATCGATCTGTAAAAACACCACGTGGGATAATTGAAGATGTTCTTGTCAAGGTAGACAAATTCTATTTTCCAGTAGATTTCATTGTCCTTGATATGGAACATTAACCTAATCCTAGGAAACAAATCCCCGTTATCCTTGGGCGGCCCTTTTTAGCAACAGCCAATGCGTGCATAAATTGTAGAACAGGGGTAATGAACATATCATTTGGGAATATGAAGGTAAAATTAAATGTGTTCAATGCGGCCGACCAACCCGCAAGGGAAATTGAGTGTTTTATGATAGACAAAATAGATGACCTCATAGAAGGAGATGCAAAAACTATCTCACTATGTCTGGCTGAAGACAATAAACTTAGCGCTTATTGGGAGGCAACCCAATTCTCTTAGATTATTTCTTAACATTGAGGACAATGTTAGGTTTAGGTTTGGGGGTATTCATCTTGATTTTCATCCAAAAAAAAAATAAAAATAAAAATAAAAATAAAAAATAATAATAATAAAATTATTTTTTTAAAAAAAATAATAAAAATATTTTTTTAAAAAAAATGTGTTTATTTTTATTTTTTATAAAATAATAAAAAAAAGTTTTTGTTAAAAAAAACCTAATTTATATACATTTATGCGAGAATGATAAACACACAAGGTATATAAAATCTAAAAAGCCCAATGACTAGTGGGAAGTAATACAAATTTAAGTTCTTTTTATTAAGTCTCTCTTAGGGAGTTCTAAGCTAATTAACACTTTGGAATTCCAAAAAAAAATTATTCTATATTATTGTTACTTTTCTTATCTCCTTTTTCTCTTCTACTAATTATTCTCTATTATTGTTATTATTGTAGTGAATTTCACTACACACTGGCCGACTCTTCTAAGGTCTAGGCTCGACATTATGTTGAGAGTATGGTAGCAACCTTGGACCCTGATGAATCATACTTATCTAATCCAAAAAAAAAAAAAACAATAAAAATGGATTTAGTCAGGAACATCGAAAAGGGCTACCTATTGTTAAAGGTCAAGTGGGCTTGTGATGAGAACTCCGAGCATAAGTCCGTAGGAGAGTCTTGATGCCCGACACCTTATGCTAACTGGTGTGAGAGTTGTCGACTGATTGCTCGTTACACGAAGAAATCACCACAAGAGTAAAAGTGCACAATTTATATATCTTTCTTTAAAAAAAAAAAAACGAAGAAAAAAAATGTTGTATTGACCGAAAAAACAATAGTGTGAAACCCGTCGTTGTAAAAATTCGAGTAAACTGGAATATTACAGATAAAGCCCGTGAGGTACTAAAGTAAATATCCACAACTCTCGAAATCCTGCAGATAAGATGATTTTGAATCAGTGAGCAGGTCCTTTCGACCAATCCTTGGAAACTACTAGTCTTTGCAATATTTTGTTGATCCGAACCCTTAGCTTGTATACGGTCCAGATTTCACCGAGCACTCCAGTATAAATAAGTCTTACAACTCCCTAAATGGAAACTTAATGACTTCAACTTGAATTGCATCTTGACCTAGGATTTGGGCTGATTTAGTAAATAAAACCGTGTATGCTTTGAAATTTTCATCATTTATGTATCTTAAATTAGATTTTAATAAAAAAAAAGAGAGTTTTTGAAATTCTTTACTAGTATGCATTTGGAATTTGATTTTCACTTCATAGATCAATCGATCTAAATATATATATATAATAAAAAATAAAAATAATAATAATAATAACCATAAAAAAGATAAATAATAATAATAATAATAATAATAATAATAATAATAAAATTTTAGAAGTTTGTGGGTATCTTCACTGGAAACCCTCACGAGACTATAACTCGTCCACTAGGGTAACCTAGGGGTTTAAAGCCTTGTTGCATATGGTAAATGCAATCGCGATGCCTGCGAAAGTGAGTTAGAGCTTTTCTTTATTTTCATTTTGCTCGAGGACTAGCAAAACATAGGTTTGGGGGTGTGATAAGTGCTTAATAATTTATAATTTAGTTATCTTTCCATAGCACTTATCAATGTTTTTAAACTGATAAATACATATTTTACCATGAAATTGAATAAACATTGAATTAAATTTAAATTATGGTAAGAGGTAAATAATTCTTTTCTTAAACCAGATTCTGAACTTGTCTCTCTCTTGATTGCAATCTTTAATGAAAACTACAGAAAAATATATAAGGAGATTGTGTTGACCCGACTAAGGTTATAACTAAATGGGCTTTGGTCCTGATTTGATTGAAAGTTATAATTGTATAGAAAAATATTTGATTAACCCTTTTATTAAGTCACGGTCTGATCTGGTTGAGTCCAATCTGAAGCGGTTTAGTAAGAATTAAATGACATTGGGCTCGAGAACAAGTTCAAGCGAAATCAACGATCATGACCCACCTCAAACCCAAAGTAATTCCCAACCAATTCCTTACCTGCCTTCATATAAAATTTATAAATTTAAAACAAAAAAAAAGAAATTAATGAATATAATAAAATAAATAAAATATGAATAGTGCATCACGGATTCATTGTTCATATGAACAGTGTCCCATGAAAATACTGTTCATATGAACAGTGTTACAAAAAAAAATAAAATAAACAAAACATAAGCACTGTTCATCTTCTTCCCCGCAGTGCATCACGGCCGAGATTCGCTCCTCCCTCCCGTTCCAGCCACGAGTTCCATGCGGTGCAACCACGGATCCGCGTTCTCCACTCTTCCGGATCTCCAGCTCCTCTCAACGTCCCCATCATCCCGCGATCACCGCCCAGCCACGATCGCTCCTCCTCCGCCGCAGCCCGCGCCTCCTTCCTTCCGCACCACGTCCAGCCGTGCAACCATTCCGGATTCAAGACCCCCACCTCCGCATCTTCTTCTGCCCGTTGATCACGATCTCCAGCGCATCCAGATCAGCTCCCTCCCGGCTTCTTCCACTCCTCCCAACGGTTCACAGCAGCATTTCTTCCCCTGTTTCAGCAGCCGGTAATCCAGCTCATTCCATCGCGCCTCATTGCAGCACCCTCTTCCGGAAACTCCCACACCCGGACGGCAAGCGTGATCCAAGCCGTCTGTGATCAAGACGATGCAGCCAGCGACCGGATCTCCCGCCTCCTCCTCCGCCCGTGATGCATCCGGAGCCAATCCCCCGCTTCCGCGATTCAAAGCTCAATTTCCTGCAAGCATCCGAGCATCCGAGATAGTCTCTGCATCCTCCCAGCTTCTTCCAATCCATTTGCAGCCGCAACCATTCCGGATACGATCACAGTTCCTTCTATTTCCAGGGAACCCAGCACCCAACGCAGTTGCCCGTGATTTCCCTTCGCATCCCGAATAGCCAGCCATCCGCCAGGAAGCGCATCATAGCCAATCCCCTGCCTCCGCCTCGTCCGTTTCTCGCCATCCAGGAGGGATCCTCTTCCATGATCAGCGCCCAGCGATTCCACGGCCGTTTCGATCCTCAGTCGGCTGCAAGGGGTGGGGAAGTCCTATATAAAGAGCTCGGTTCGAAAGAAAATGGGGGGGCGCGGTTCTAAGAAAAAAACAGAGCTTGCTCTGTTTTGAAGAGAAAAAGAAAACCAAAAAAAAAAAAGAATAAAAAATAGAGAGGGTTTGAGGCGGATGGCAAAGGAGTTCTTCATCCAACCAATGGAGATGACAAGCACCATGAGCAGCTGAGCCTCGGTTTAGGGGTTTGATGAAGCCATAGAGGAGTATTCGTTTCATTTTTATTGATTTGAGTTTGTATTGTAAGATGGTTGCATGATGAAGAATTTATCAATTGATCTTACGATTTATCCAATTTATGTGAATCATCTATCTTGCATAAAATATTTTACATAGATTGATCTATTTCATCGAATCCAACACCTGTGGTTTGGAGGAGATATTCATGTGACATCGATTTCATGTTTAATGACTTAATGATCAGATGCATCATGCTAGGTTAGACAAGTCATGCTTATCGTTAGAGTAGATGGTTTGTGCTAGACTTAGATGATTCAAACTGGAAATTAGTTATGATTTTCTTTTGTGATTGCTTTGGCTTGTAGTCGGAAGCAATCAAGTCTTACATACAACTCAATCATTGAAAGCGTCACGGATATAAATCTATCGGTGGAATCTAGCCCTAAACACCTCTCTCCATAGACAATTCATACTACTACACCCATATTAATTCTTAGTTTTTATCATTTACTCTAGCTTATCCCCTTTGAAGTAATTATTTAATTAGGAAAAATAACTTGTCTCCAATCCCTGTGGACCGACACCCGTAATCACTATCCTACAGGATACGTGCTATTGCGTGGTTTAATTTCAAAATTGAAAGAACCGATCAGCAGCCGGAGGGATACATTGTAGCTGGCACGGGTGACTTAGTCTGCAAATTAAAGAAAAGCCTCTATGGTTTGAAACAGGCACCCAGACAATGGTATCTCAAGTTCGATAGTTACATGCTTGAGATAGGATACAGAAGATGTCAGGAGGATCACTGTTGCTACTTCCGGGACTTCGGTACATCTTACATTATCTTGCTATTGTATGTTGATGACATGTTAGTTGCAGGAGCTAGCATGCATGAGATTGCAAAATTGAAGCTGAAGCTGTCAAGAAAATTTGCAATGAAGGATCTAGGAGCAGCGAAACAGATCCTTGGGATGCGGATCAGCAGAGATAGGTCTAAACATATCCTCAGACTATCTCAGGCGGAGTACATCAGCCGAGTACTCAGGAGATTCTGCATGGAGGGTGCCAAACCTGTTGGCACACCGCTGGGTGCCCACTTTAAGCTTTCAAAAGGGCAAAGTCCGAAGACGCGGGTGGAGGAGCTCAATATGTCAAAAATCCCGTATGCATCGGCAGTGGGGAGCTTGATGTACGCTATGGTGTGTACGAGACCAGATATTGCTCAAGCAGTGGAAGTTGTGAGTCGCTTTATGAGCTGTCCAGGCTTGGAGCATTGGAGCGCGGTCAAATGGATACTGAGGTATCTGAGAGGCACTGAGCACATGTCATTGTGCTATGGAGGTTCTGAGATCCGGTTACAGGGCTCTGTGGACTCAGACATGGCAGGGGACTTGGACGGCAGGAGGAGCACGACAGGGTACTTGTTCACCTTGGGCAGTGGAGCCGTCAGTTGGATTTCCAGGTTACAACCAGTTGTTGCATTGTCGACTACGGAGGCGGAGTATGTGGCAGCCACAGAGGCGTGCAAGGAACTAATATGGCTTCAAGGCTTGATGAAGGAGCTTGGGAAGGAGCAGAAGGATTGCATGTTATATTCAGATAGTCAAAGTGCAATTCATCTGGCGAAGAATTCAGCTTTCCATTCAAGGACGAAGCATATTGACATACGGTACCACTTCGTGAGGTCATTACTCGAGCAGGGACTTGTCAAGTTGGAGAAAATTCATACAAGTCAGAATCCTGCAGATATGTTGACGAAGGTCGTCACGGTGGAGAAGCTGAGGAGTTGTTCAGCTTCTGCTGGTCTTCACGCTTGAAGACGTTGAGGAGGCATCGTACCAATTTCACTAGGATGATCCAGTTTCAGTGGGAGCACAGAGGAGAACCAAGTAACAAGAGGATATACCCAAGGTCTCCAAGTGGGAGATTGTTGGGGTATGTGGAGACCATTGGTGATGAAGAGAATTGAAGGAGAATAAATTCTGCATAGTTTTTTGTCTGGCGGACTGTAAGAGTCGACTCGAGCTACAGTCGAGTCGACTCGGGAACAGTCGAGTCGACTCGCGGTCCGTCGAGTCGACCCGGGAGAAGAAAGGCCGAAAAACCATGTTTCTGTCTGGACTGTCAGAGTCGACTCGAGCTACAGTCGAGTCGACTCGAAGCATCATCGAGTCGACTCGAGCTACAGTCGAGTCGACCCGAGATCGTGACAGTTATTCTGGGAGTTGTCCAGACGTGCCAGAGCCGACTCGAACTGTAGCCGAGTCGACTCGAGCTCGCGGGAAATCTTACGGATGAGTTTCTTTTTGGTGTTTTTGTTGGCATTTCGACGGCTATGATCATCTGAAGGTCTTGAGACTATATATAGGACTCATGAGAGCCCTAGGGTAAGGTTTTTTGCCGTATATTTGAGAGAGACTCTTGTTTGTGAGGCTAGGGTTCTAGAGAAGAAGAGGATTGGGATCCTACTTCTTGTGCAAAGGAAATTCTGTGTGAATCTCTTGTAGATCGATCGCATGTGATCGTTCGGGCGTGTGCTATCTCTGTAATCAGATCATCCTAATTGAGATTTGGAGCGGTGGAGGACGTAGGCTACTTGTAGCCGAACCTCGTTACATCTTTGTGTTTGCTTTGCTATTTTTCTTCCTTCTTCTTTCTTTGATCTTTGATAATCCGTTGCGGTGCTCAAGTGTTTTACCCTACTGATACCAGGGGTAATCTTTTGCCCTTCATAGCGGAAGCGAAGTGGTGATCCTTGAGTCCGGTGTCGAGGGAGCGAGAGAGTGCTTATCTGTTCGCTTCTCTCCTTGCTTGTCCGACGTCGGTGGCGGCGCCGGTGTGAGTGGGTTCCGGTGCGGGTCGCTGACAACAGTGGGGGGGTCACGATGCGTTGCAAAGGTCCCACTTAAAAACCACTTGCCTCGAACAGATGAACTGTCTTCCTTGGGATAAAGCTTGCCTAGACATCAACTGAGCCACAGAGCGAAATTGGTGCAACTTTCGGTGATCTTCGTCCTATTGAGCTCGAATGTCCCTAGGGGCCAACGTCTAATTGATTTTAATTAAAATGATAGCTATGTGAAAATTGATTCACCTAATTTGGGCAAGAATCTGGTGATGAAATTCAGTTCTTATCTTGTTGGGGTGATTGCCCTTACTATGTGCGGATTAATTGGTGTATGTGTATCAGGCATACATTCACACTTTTGCTGAAATTAAAATCAAACAATCACCACAATATTTCAAGCAAACTGGGAATCAATTTAAATAAGAAAGGTTTAGAGGTTACCAAAGGGAATTTCTCCAGCAAAAAATTTTTTACTTTTAAAGCAAACCTCTACAGCATTCTTTTTCCAGTAGTTTCCTTTTTTTGATCGCCCTAGATTTTCTCTTCGATTCCTGATCAAATAATACCAAAATAAAAATCAAGAATTAGTAAGAAAGAAGAAAGGGGATACTTAAAGTAACAAAAATAGAAAATATTTTTATTTTATTTTAGAGATATATATATTTATTTTTCTTTAATTTTTTTTAATATATGAAAAGAAAAACAACTATACTAACAATCTCTGGCAACGACGCCAAAAAATGATAGTCAACTTTAAAGACCACGCAATAGCACGTATCTGGTAGGATAGTGATTACGGGTATCGATCCACAGGGATTGGGGTACAGTTATTTTTCTTAAAAATAAAAATATTTAAAATGAAGAGTTTGTGAAGAAAATTAAACTAAGAAATTTAATAAAAGAAAATGCAATTAAAAGGATATCAGTTTAGGAAACCTAGGGCAAGAAATTCACCACTAACATCGGAACAAGGGTTACTTATATTTTATTTCGTTCTTGGATTAACATGCAAATTGGCTACAAGCCTAATAAGCATTTAAATAAAAATTCATTGGGCATAATCCATCTTCAGTTGGCATGAAATGTCTACCCTAATCTAAGGTGGCAGCACATCCATCTTCCCTAAGCATGGACTATCTTATATTTACTTAGTGATCATGAAGAACAGTTGTACGAACATCATACTTAAAATCACAGAAATTAAATATGATTCAAAAGAAGATATCCATTAAAAACAATAAGTTCATACAACCCCAAGAATATAGAATAAAATATAAAACCCTCAGCCCTTTGTTAGGGCTGCATCCAGCCCTAGTGAGGAGATCAGCCTTCCATGGAGTCATGGGCGACAGCAGCAGCGATGTAAAAGGCCTTCATCACGACTGGATTCTTCCTTGTTTCTCCCGCCGGCTTCCTCTCCCTCTTGAACTCTATTATTTTATTTCTTTGGGAAATCATTCCCAAAATATCCAAAACTACTCTCTCACCCTTTCCTCTTCTTCCCGTGAGAACTTGGCCTGTGAGGGAGATGGGTTCCCAAGAATGAATGCTTCCTCCTTTTATAGGTTGCATGCTCACCCTCCCTCCTCCTCCGTTTCTTCACGTGCGTGGGAGGATAAGGTCGTCGAAGATTGATATGATCCGTCGTTGGGAAGAGGGTGATGATCCAGAAGAGGCCAACGCGGAGACTGTTGACGTGGATTCCGGGGAGATGCTTACAGCTGAAGGAGTTGCTTGGATAAAGATGGATCTCGGAACAAGATGAGAGCTAGGAGATGATCTTATCCGGAAGAAGGAATCTCATGCGGGTGGTGTTGATAGGATCATTTGTGAACTTGTCCATGGATAAGAACAGGAAGGCTGGGATCTTAGCGGAGGAAGATGCGCACGGTTGGTGTTGGATTTCTTTATTCCGAAGCAGGGTATGAAGGTGCAAGCTGAGAAGATCTCGGATGCATGGGATGTTGCTGAATGGAAACGGTTGGGAGATTTGGGATGCTAACGGGATGATAACTCTGTTTGAAACAGGGGAGGATGCGGTTGGATGCCGTGAAGCTCGGGAGGAACTCGGATCAAGCTTGGGAGCGGATGCAAGGCTGTTTTGCTAGGAGGATGATGAATACGGAGACGTGGGAGTTTGGATTCTGAACGGGATCCAGGACGGCTGGGAGATGATATTGTTTTGCTGGGAGAACAATGCGGAAGGGAATGCTTGGATGATGATGATCCGGAAGATGTTGGGGTACTGTTCATGGCTGAGATGAATATCGGATCAACATGGATGTGAGGCTGGATACGAGTTGGAATTTAGAGCTTACATGGATGTGATTCCGAGGGAAGTTGGGTTGGTTCGGAAGAAGAGGGTGGTTGCTGGGACGTTGGGAGATTCGTGGGATAAGGAGGATCTCAGACTGAGAGGAAGCAATCGGTTGCGAACTGAAGTTGGTTGGGAGATGGAATAAAGATGAACTCGATGTAGATGAAGGGGAGGAGGTTTTTGGAATGCAGAAAGGATGAGGATGATGGGAAGATATGCAGAGGAGAGGATATGGCTTTATTCATGGACGTGGAAGAGGAATTCGGGATGAGTGTGGAATGTTGGGAGGTTGGATTTGGCTGGGAGATGGAATACAATCCATGAAGCCGAGAGAATCTCGGCTGGGAGGAGCTGGATCTCATCGCGGAAGAAGAAGTTGGACGTTAGGAGATTCGGCTGGGAGGAAGTTTTGGTTTTGTTCGTGGGTCACGGGAGGATGAAGCCGAGGAAGCTGAGTTTTGCTTTTATCCCACGGGTCATGCCAGAACGGGAAAAAAAAAGAAGAAAAGAAAAGATGACGTGGGAGGTTGAAAAATGGAATGAAGGAAAAGTTTGGACACGTGGAAGGAAGGTTGTTTGAATTCGAAAGGAGTTGGATTCGAAAATGCTGGGATGAATCTAGGAGGGTCTTGATTTGCGGGGCTGCATGCGATTTGGGTTCAGAGATCATCCTAAATTAATTTGACTTGTCCTGCATACATTAAACTCAATCAGTAAATAAATAAATAAGTAAAACTCGAATTACCTTTAATAATTTATACAATGATGAAGATAACACATTTTTTAGTTAAATTTATAAAATATGAGAATTAAAATAATGATAAGTGCTATGAATAAGATATTAATTTATGCATTATTTAGCACTTATTTATCAATCTAATTTTAGATCTATTTTAAATAATTTTTCTGATGTAATACCTGAGGAACTTTCCAAAAAACTTCCACCCCTTCGAGGCCATTGATTTGGTACCGGGTTCAAGTCTTTCCAACCTTCCTGCTTATCGACTGAATCCGAAGGAGCATGAAGAGCTACAACGACAAGTCTAAGAGCTTTTAGATAAAGCCTTGATCAAAGAGAGCCTTAGCCCGTGCGCCATCCCCGTCCTACTCACACCAAAGAAAGATGGAACGTGGCGCATGTGCGTGGACAGTCGAGCCATCAACAAGATAACGGTCAAGTATCGATTTTCTATTCTCTGATTGGAAGATATGCTTGATTTGTTGCATGGTTTCTCTATTTTTTCCAAGTTGGATTTAAGAAGTGGCTACCACCAGATCCGGATCAGACTTGGAGATGAGTGGAAGACCGTTTTTAAGACCAAGGATGGTCTTTATGAGTGGATGGTCATACCATTTGGCCTATCCAACGCGCCTAGCACTTTCATGTGCGTAATGACGCAAGTGTTGAAACCTTTTATTGGTAAATTTGTGGTTTTGTATTTCGACGATATTCTGATCTTCAGTCATAACCGAGAGGAGCATCAACAGCGTCTTTGACAAGCCCTTCAAGTTCTTCATTTGGAGAAGCTTTATGTCAATCTAAAAAAATATTCTTTTGCCGAAACTTCAGTTCCTTTCTTAGGATTCATAATTTAAGATCAAGGAGTTGCAGCAGATCTGGAGAAGATTCGAGCCATCCAAGAGTGGCCAACACCGAGTAACATCCATGACGTCTGGAGTTTCCACGGGTTTGCAACTTTCTATAGGCGCTTCATTAGAAATTTCAGCAGCATCATGGCGCCAATCACCAACTGCATGAAGGCTGGTTTGTTTCATTGATCACCTACAACTACCAAGGCAGCCGAGTAAGGCCCGAGTCGACTCCAGTAAGGCCCGAGTCGACTCCGAGGTAGATCAGTTCAAAAGACAGAGAATCAATTTTTCGGTTTCTGAGAGCGAGACGTTTTTCGAAGATCTCGAGTCGCCTCTTAAGACAGCCGAGTCAACTTCAAGTAAACCCGAGTCGACTCGAGGAAGAAAAACAGAAAGTTGGATTTCTGGAACTCTGAGAACAAGCCGACCCCTAAGTGCCCGAGTCATCTCTAGTTGTTGGCGAGTCGACTCTAGTTTGGTCCGAGTCGACTTCAGGACGAGGCATGCACTTTGATTCAAATCTGGAACAGTGGACGAGTTGTCTTCAGTAAAGCGCGAGTCGACTCCAGTAACAGCCGAGTCGACTTCAGATCGCACGAGTCGACTCCGATCCTAACGGATACATTGTCAGATTGATCAGACGGGTCAGAACGGCTCCAAATCACTCTTTAACGGCTATTTTTCGAAGGAAGTCACTTAAATAGATAGAGTGAACAGTAGTAGACAAGAAGAGAGTTATTCCATTCGAGCATTGAATGTTTTCAACCACCAAGAGCATCTGAAGAGTAAATCAAAGCAAAAGAAGGGAGTAGTGCATTCAACTCCAACCAAAAAGCTTCCTTCGCATTCAAGGCTCTACCTACTATCCTCCATCCTTCGGTTCATTCAAGAGGAGACTCAGAAATCGAGAAGCCCCACTTCCTCATCTCAAATCTGTTTGAGGGCTTCTAACTCAATTTTGTTTATATTGTTTCATATTTGCTTTTTAGAAGCTTTCCTTGTGAACATTAATCTCTTATTTTTTGTACTTGATTCAATCAGGGGATTGAATCAAGAATTGTAAGGTTTGTTGGTGAGCCAAAGATAAAACCAACGGTGTAAGGTTGTGGTTGGTGAACTAGAGAAAACCAACTGGGTTTGATTGTCACCCCGGAAAAACAATCGTTTGATTCTAGTCGGTGAACCTGTCAAAACCGACCGAGTTCGTTGTGATCTCGTGAAAACAACAAGATTGGTTGTGAGCTTGAAAAACAACCGGCTGTAATCCTAGGAATTATAGTGAACTCCTAAGTGCGGCTTGGGGAGTGGACGTAGGAGCAAGAGTTGGCTCCGAACCACTATAAACCTTTCTATGTTTGTATTGATCCTTGTCTCTTTCTCTCTCTTCACTCATTGCATCTAGTGATCTAACTAATTCACTTGCTATAGATTTTGTTAATCACTCACCTTATTTTTAATGGGTCAATAATTAATTAAAGTCCAATTCACCCCCCCTTTTGGGTTGTCTCCTTGGGCAGCATCCTCTACACCGACCATGATTCGCTGAAATATATAAATTCACAAAAAAAGCTCAACGCAAGACATGCATGATGGGTTGATGTGCTGCAGCAATATTCTTTTATACTGAAACTTAAGTTCGGTGTGGAGAATCGTGTGGCTGATGCATTAAGCTAAAAGGCCCATCTTCTAACCCTTTTGAATGCAGAGGTTATGGAGTTTGAAGAGCTCAAAAAGTTGTATGATTCAGATCTATATTTTCAGCCTATCTTCTCAGAATTTTCTATAGAAAATCAGCAGCAGCTGCAACACATAGACTATTCGCTACATAACGGTTATTTGTTTTGAGGTACAAGGCTTTGTGTTTTCAAAATCTCTCTTTGCGATCACATCATCAGAGAGATCCATGGAGGAGGGCTTGCTGGTCACTTTGGGCGTGACAAAACAATTGCCATGGTGGAGGGCCACTTCTTTTGGCCGATCCTATGCAAGGATGTCACCCGCATCATCAAACTTAACCGTACCTATTAGTTGGCCAAAGGATTGAAGACCAACGCCGGCCTCTACTCTCCTTTGTCCCTTCCGAGTTCTCCATGGAAGGATCTTAGCATGGACTTGATGGGGACGTCAGAGCTAATCATCCGCCCATCTAGTCCATCATTCTTATTTTTGGATTTTATTCTTGTTTTATTTTTGGGCTTGTTTGCATCTTTATGGTGTAGGGTTTTATTATGTTATTTTGGGCTTTATTGAAAATTATTTGTGTATAAGGGATTTTGTGCTAATTTCTTGTTTTGGGCCACCCTCATTATGATTAGGGTTTTAATGAAAGTAATTTGAGATTTCTTCTTCACGTCTCCTCCTTCCCTCTCTCTTTCCTCTCCTTCTTCTCTTCCTCCCTTACTCCCTTTCCTCTTCTTCTTCTCTTCTCTTCCTTCCTCTCTTTCCTTTCCTCCTTCTCTTCCTCCCTCTTTTTCCTATTTTATCTGTTCTGCCGCCATAGCAATGATTCCCCGTTCTCGGTGCTGCATCAACTTCATGCTAGGGCTTTCAAAGATGGTACGCGACCATGACTCTATCTTTATTATTATTGATAGGTTTTCAAAGACGGCGCACATCGTGTCGGATTACCCCCGCACGCGTTGCGACGATCGTAGCGGAAAGATACGCGCGGGGTTGTTCATCTCATGAACATTCTAGGGAACGTAGATTTCAAAAAAAATTTAGAATTCTCTAACTCAGATATATGAAATCTAAAGGAAAGATTAAAATTAAAAGACTAGATTAATTTTAGATATACTACAATTTCTAATTGTATAGAATTTATAAAGATATAATCTTTACCTTTGAGCAGGTAGAACTTCACCGCTATTTGATAATCGTAGGATTTCTGGCTCTTTTGAGGCCGCACAAGCGTCTAGCCTCTATAGGTATCCACACGAGGTACAAATCGCTCCAAGATGTCACCGGGGTGTTAGCTCCCTTGCAGAGATCACCTTTGATGACTGAATTCCTCCCTTTTAATCAACTCCTTGACTACTTTGAGAGGATGAAGAAGGAAGACGACGAACGTCGAAGGGGAGGAAGAAGAAGATGGCGGCTCTTCTTCTCTCTCTTGCTCACACCAAAGGGAAGGAGGGAGAGGGTGGCGGCTGAATGAAGGCTCCAGTGCTCTATATGTCCCATGCCATGCCTTCTTTTATAGGCATCTCATGCCCATTTAAATCAAGAATAATTTCAACAATCAATCACTCCTTGATTCATCCCTCTAAAATCTGCCATACTCCTTACTTAATTCTATCACAACCCTTCCTTAAAAGTGATTGGAGAGAATCCAAGGGATGTGCTCGTGCCATGTGGCAATCCACGTGAAAGAGGAGGAGAAGCATCTGGCCCTCCATGTAGCATGGGACCAAACTAGGAAAGGAGGGGCGGACGCCCCTCCTTTCTTCATGCGTGTGAGAAGGAGGGGCGGACGCCTCTCCTTCTTTCCTTCTTTGCTCCACACGGCATGAAGAAAGATTCCTTCCTAGTTTTCATGCATTGATTTCCTAATCTAATTAGGAATTACATGGTCCCACTTGATCAATTGAATTCTAATCCAATTAGAACCCAATGTGTCCTCCAAATTGATTTATATGAATCCTAATCCAATTAGGACTTGAACTGGACTTCATGAATTAAGTTCCTTATCTAATAAGGAGTCTTAATTAATTAGGTCTTCCCATCCTTATCCAATAAGGTTAAGCCTAATTTAATTAGGTCCAATTAAATCAATTAAATTACAATTCAATTGCAATTTCTTCTTCTTTTAACTCACTAACTCTTAGTGGGTTAATCCAATTGAATTAATTGCGATTCTAAATCGCTATCCAACCATCGGAACGATCAAAACCTTTAATGTGTGTGACCCCATAGGTTATATTCTGACTGGTAGTGAGATATATTATGATCTCTATTATAATATCATCAAAACTCTTTTCAATGGATTGAACGATTTCAACTCTACTCTTAGGGTTCACTGATCACCAAGTGAATGCTTTCGAGTCTCACAATCTACTAGTAACATCTAGTAGCATATAGTGACAACCCAGCAGAATGGAAGGGATGAACCTTTAGGTGCAGTTAGCGTATGATACAGTACCTCTATCATGGATCCTGACATGACGGAGGTTATGGATAACTCGTCAAACCCCATCGTCTGTCTTATATCAGTTTTATTTTACTCAAGTTCGAGATTGGAAAACTCTTTTCTCTAGAACTGTCCTGGCCAAGGTCTTTCGAACTTAGTCTCATAAATCACATAGGATCTCTCCTAATCTGTCAAGATCGATAGATCCCATCTAGATGCAGTCCTAATCCAACAGTAAACCTACCGTAGCCAATCTGCACCACAAGAACCTTTAGGGCCAATGTTTATGTGCTTGTCAAACTACAGCAACCTTATCGTGATTAGCTGAGGCATCGTAGGTCTAAGTAGTAGTCATACAACTACAGCATCAAGTAAGTCACCGACAAGTTGATAGATATCTAAGTGACTTCTTTGTTTGGTCACGCTCAGTATCCTTGTTCTCTAACAAGCACTTGCAGAATTATCCTAGTGTCGCCACACTATGGACTTAAGACTTGCTCATCAAGAAAAGTGATTTGTGCACTAATCTCATCGGATCGATCACCGTCCTTCGTGATGATCCATTGATCATGAGCTATTCAGAAATTAACTATTAATTACACATGCCTTAAATTCTCAACTCTTGAGAATATGTGTTATCATTTTATTAATTCCTAGGACGATTCATGGACACATAATAACATGAATGAACAAAATGCCTGATTTTATTAATTAATAAAAGATCAAATATAAATTTCATGCCTCTAGAATAATTACAATGTGTCTGCCAAATTGGCTTCTAGAGCATACTCCTAACAATCTTCCACTTGCACTAAAGCCAATCAGGCATATATCTAAGCCCCATCTTCTCAAGATGTGCTTCCGTCTTTTGCTGACTCAGCTGTTTAGTGAATGGATCTGCCACGTTATCCATGAAATCTACTCTCTGCACCTCTACGTACTTCTTTTCGAGGTAGTCGTGTATCAGGTGATATCGTCGCTCTATGTGCTTGGACTTCTTGTGAGACCTTGGCTCCTCAACTAGTGCTATGGTGCCATTATTATCGCAGCAGAGTGTGTTGGCATCTGATGACATCATGCCTAACTCTTCAATAAACTTTTTGTACCAGAATGCTTCTTTTGCAGCTTTAGAGGCAGCAATGTACTCAGTTTCCATGGTAGAATCTGCAATGATTGGTTGTTTGGAACTCTTTCAATTCATCGAACCACCATTGCACCAGAATACATATCCTTATGTAGACTTTCTATCATCAATGTCAGTCATAAAGTCTGAATTTGTGTATCCTTCTACCTTTAATTCTGATCCTCCTCCAAAGACCAAGAATATATCCTTAGTTCTTCTCAAGTATTTAAGAATGTTCTTCACAGCTGTTCAGTGCTCTTCGCCTGGATTCGACTGATATCTACACGTGACACCCACAGCATGTGCTATATCAGGTCGTGTACATAGCATGGCATACATGAGGCTTCCTATAGCTGAAGCATAAGGGATCTTGCTCATGCGTTGAATCTCTTCAGATGTGTTGGGGCACATCTTATTGGAGAGATGAGTCACATGCCTAAGGGGTAGCAATCTCCTTTTAGAATTTTTCATGCTGAACCTCTTCAGCACTTCCTCTATGTACATTTTTTGTGACAGGCCAAGCATCCTTTTAGATCTATCTCTATAGACCTTAATTTCCAAAATGTAGGATGCTTCCCCAAGGTCTTTCATGGAAAATGTCTTACACAACCATACCTCGACCGAAGTTAGCATGGAAATATTATTCCCTATTAGGAGGATATCATCTACGTACAAGATGTGAAATACGATAGTCCTCCCACTAACCTTCTTATATACACAAGGTTTCTCTTCGTTTTTGATGAAATCAAAGAATTTGATTATATCGTTGAAACGAGTATTCCAACTCCGAGATGCTTGCTTTAGTCCATAGATGGACCTTTGTAGTTTGCAGACTTTGTGATCACCATCACTAGAAGTAAAACCCAAACGCTGTTCCATATAGATATCTTCTTCAAGATATCCATTTAGAAAAGCAGTATTCATATCCATCTGTCATATCTCATAATCATGATATGCTGCAATGACAAGCAATGTTCGAATGGATTTCAGCATGGCTATAGGTGAAAAAGTTTTTTGATAGACTATAACCTTTCGCCACTAGCCTTGCCTTATAGGTCTCTACCTGGCCATCCGAACTTATTTTCCTTTTGTAGATCCATTTACATCCAATAGGTACTATACATTCTGGTTGATCTACTAAGGTCCATACTTGGTTGGTATGCATGGAGTCCATCTCTGACTTCATCACTTCCAACCATTTCTCGGAATCGATATCTAACATCGCCTCGTTGTAGCTCTTGGGATCTTTAGAATGATCCCTAATTCCCATGAGGAATACTTTCCCTACTTCCTTTGTAAGCATACCTAGGTACCTTTCAGGAGGTTGGAAAATTCTACTAGATCTACGAGGTGGAGGAGGTTCTACGTGTATTGGCTCAATGTGAATAGGTTCTATAGGTACAGTGGCTCGTTGCTCTTTAGAGACTTTCTCTTCGAGCTCAATTTTTCTTCCACTGCCTTTATCAAGGATAAATTATTTTTCCAGAAAGACAGCATGTCGGCTCGCAAACACTTTGTGATCCTCTGGGATGTAAAAATTGTATCCTAATGTCTCCTTAGGATATCCTATAAAACGAGTACTAACTGTCCTAGCCTCTAACTTGTCCGTCTGTTGTCATTTGACGTGGGCCGGACATCCCCAAATCTTGAGATGGCCAAGACTAGATTTCTTACCATTGTTAGATGTATACCCTAGAAGCCAATCTGGCTGACACATTGTTAATTCTAGGACATAATTTTGTACTTGACTATTTATTATTGAATAAATAAAAGGCATCTTTTTCATTCATATTGTTTATGTGTCTATGAATCATCCAAGAATTAATAAGATGATGATGCATATTCTTAAGAGTTAAGAATTTGAGCCATGCATCATTAGTGATTAAATTTTGAATGCTTCTGATCAATGGATCATCACGAGGACGGTGATCGATCCGATGAGATCAGTGCACACATTGCTTTCCTTATGGATGGACGAGACTCGAGTCCATGGTGTGGCGACACTGAAGTAATAGTACAGGTGCTTGTTAAGAACAAGAGTACTGAGCATGACCAAGACAAGAAGTCACTTGGATGTCTATCCACTCGTCAGTGACTTGCTTGATGTTGCAGTAGTGTGACTGGTCCTTTGACCTGCGGTGCTTTGGCTACTCACAGTGAGGTTATTGTAGTTTGACTGCACGTATATATGGTCTCTAGACATATGGGTCCATGCAGTGTAGATTGGCTGCAATAGGTTCACTGTAGGAGTAGGGTATGCACCTATATGGATCTATCGACCTTGGTAGATGAGGAAAGATCCTATGTGATTTATAAGACTGAGTTCGTAAGACCTCGGCCGGGGCAGTATGAATAGTGGAGAAAGAGTTTTCCACTCCGAACTTAAGTCGAATAAATCTTGACATATGACAGGCGAAGGGGTTTGACGAGTTGTCCATGACCTCCGTACTGTAGGGATCCACGATAGTAGGACTGTATCATACGATAACTGCACCTAGAGGTTTATCATTTCATTCTGCTGGGTAGCCACTACATATTGCTAGGTGTTACTGGTGGATGGTGATGTTGGAAATTGTATCCTAAATGTCAATCGTCAGCATGTTGATGATTAAATGAATTGACAAATTAATAAAGTATTATTTGGCATTATTCATCATTTCATCTTCAAATGAACTCTTATATAATGAAGTCCTTAGGACTTATGTTATGATAAAAAAGGATTTATCTTTGAGTCCTTAAACTTGTTCGCGACCAAATGATATGTTGTTACTAGGACGACAACATTATCGAGATTAGGTCGTTGTGTGACATATACGTTGGTTGTCCTCTTAACCAAGGAGTGTGGAGACACTGGTATGCCATACAGGTGAAGTGTAGGAGTACATTTCACTGAACATGACCAATTTCGGAATGCTCTACTGTCGAGAGATGTTCCGAGTGGATATGGGTATAAGTTTGGCCCTCTGACCTAAGATCGCAACCTGTGACTAGCAAGCAACTCACTGTACTTTGGTACCGGACTACCTGAATTTCTAATTCAGTGACGAAAGGTCACTGGGTGCAGTCAAGTACTTGCGTAGTCAGTTGTGAGTCGAGATGGAATTGACACCTCCTGAAAACAGAAGATAATGTCTTGTGATTAATTTAGCAAAACCTTGGCCAGAGTAATCCCAGTGAGGAGTTACGGGATATCTAAAGTTAATCACATAATGGATGTACTAATTATAGGGTTGACAGTGAGCTCTAAGTCATCCTGGCATTAGGAGTCAAAGGGATTGAATTATACAGTAACCATAGTCCAGGGTTTCAGAATATTTGCTTCGCATATATTCGGCCTATCCAGACGTCGGGTACCATTGCTAGATGGTCACATCGATAAGTACAGGAAGACGTTCCTATACTACCGGCTTAGGTTCGAACCTATGAGGTCACACGCATAGAAGTTTCTAGGTTGATCAAATGGCTGATTGATGATTAAAAATCATTCATGGGTAATTTGGTCAATTCGATTGACAAATTATCCTAAGCAAAAGTTGCATTAAAATAATTATTAAATTATTGGAGGACTAATTAGCAATTAGATTGCTAATGAACTCAATTTGATTGAGTAAATTGGGCTTAGGTTGAGCCAAATTAAATAGGATTCAATTTGGGCTGCATCAGGGTTTGACCTAATTGGATTGGGTTCAACCCAAGTAGATTGAGCTTGACCCAATTGATGGGACTTGACCCAATTGGATTGGGCTTGATCCAAATCAATTAGAAGACCTTATTTGATGAGGATTATGAGTCCAAATAATCAGAATTGGATAAGGAGAAGAATCCCTAAATTTTAGGAACCCATCCTTATCTTCTTCGAGAAGAATGACACCTTAATTTATTCCCAAAAATTGGCGTGAGAAGAGATGAGGCATGGGGCTATATTTTCTATAAAAATGGCACCTTAAATCTTTCTAGAAAGATTTAGATAAATTTTCTAATTTGTAGGGATTGCATGGTGCATGAAATAGGGTGGTCTGCGGCTAAACTTTGGATGCATGAATTCCTATCTTTTAAGGATTCAAAATGCACGAAATTTGGATATGTTTATCTCCTCTTAGCTGCCAAACCACCAAAATTTTTTGGAAATTTTATCAGCCAAATTAGTTAGCTAAAATAGGTGTGAGGCGTGGGGTGATCTTTTGGCTATAAAAGACCCCCATGCCTTGGGTTCAAGATATACCATATTTAGAGGTTTCAAAAAAATTCTGAAAAAATTCTCTGAGGGCCTCCATCCCTTCTTCTCCTTCTTCCTCACGTCCATCCTCCATCTTCTTGAAGAACAATCAAAGGTTGAGTGTTTAGCAGGAGAAAGCTTCAGCCATTGCTGCGTTCCTGCGCGAGCTAGCACTCCCACGGAAGACGATCTACCTAGGGCTTTGCGTGTACTTCTCATAGAGGCCATTCGTGTGCGTGGCTGTGAAGTCAAGGATCAGATCCATAAATTTCTTCCATCATAAAAGGTATTAATTCCACATCAATATTTTATTTTGGAGTCAGGATCTAGGTCTGATTCTCCGAGGTTTTACCCTCCTTTGGGACTCCTCACGGAGTTATCTCCAGAATCCATTCGATGGATATTCGGAGATTAATCGGAATAGAGTTCTTAAGTTTCAGATCTGATAGTTAATCATGCATGAAAGTTCTAGCATAATTGTTTAAACGATTCCAGCATAATCCTATGTGTTCTTAAGGTGCTGATTTCTAGATTTGATCTTGTAAGCATGCATGAATTAAATTGTTTGATTCGATTTTTCCGCTGCGTTTTAAAACTTAAAAAAAAACTATGTATGGCTTGATCCCCCTTATGAAGGGGTACGTAGGCAACCCGATCAGGTTCAGCCATGGTTTAAAAAAAAAAAAAATCAGCATGCTTAACACCGAAGAACCTAGGATAAACTGTCAGGTGAGACTCATAGGGATTATCTCGATGATCGATAAACCCTAATGAGTAGAGTTGGAATCGTTCCAACCCATTGAAAGGAGTTTTCAATGATATTATGATAGAGATCGCAATATATTTTACTACCAGTCAGAATAGAACCTATGGGGTCACACACACTAGAAGTATTGACCGATCCGATGGTTGAAAAAGTGATTATGAATCACGAGTGATCAATTCGATTGATAATCAGTAGAAGAAGGAACAAAGGGAATTAATTAATTGGACTTAAATACAAATCCTACTTAGAGTAGGATTCCTGCAGTCCTAATTAGATTAGGACTGGAAGTCCTATTTGGAGTAGAACTGGAATTCCTACTTGGAGTAGAATTCCTACAATCCTAATTAGATTAGGAGTTTTGAATTAAATTTGGATTCCTACTTGGAGTAGGATTTTCAGAGTCCTAATCGGATTAGGACTTCGGATTCAAAGCCAAGTCCTAATTGGAGTAGGACTAAAATTAAAATAAGTCCTAATTAGATTAGGATTTATTAAGTTCCAATTAATTATTAATCTAATGAATCAAGATGACTCCTAATTAAATTAGGATTGAAGGGTTCAATTGAGTCATGATTCATTGAGTTCTAATTGGATTAGGACATTGCATGGATCAAGCCCAAAATTGGTTCACCCTTGGACTAAGCCTAATTAGATTAGGACTTAGCCACATGAGGGCCTCCCAATCCTCCTTAGAGGAGGATTAGGGTTAACCATGAGGGAGGGGCGCATGGCCCTCCCCCTTTCTCTCCTTGGTGCGGCATGAAGAGAGGGGTCGGCGCCCCTCTTAGGAAAGTAGTCAGGAGCTCCTAAAAGTTAGGAGCTCCACATGCTTTTAAAAGGGGTTGAGGGCGGCACCTAGGGCATCATTGAAGCCCACCTCCTTGTGGCCGTACCCATCCTCTTCCTCTTGGTTTTCTGCCGCAAGCAAGGTGAGAAGAAAAGAAAGCTTGGCGGCCATCTTCTTCCCTCCTCCTTGGTTCCAACGCAGGGAAAAGAAGTAGGCTGCAGGGGCTTTGATTCTTCTTCAAACTTCATCCTTCTTCTTCCTCCTCCCAAGCACAATCAAGAGTTGATCCAAAGGGAGGACATCAGCCATTGAAAGAAGTCTCTGCAAGGGAGCTAGCACCCCGGGGAGACAAGGAAACCTTGGATCGGTTTTTGCTTCGTGTGGATACCCGTAGAGGCCGAACACGTGAACAGCTTCAAGCGAACCTTCTTCCAAAAATTACGAACTTCAGTTTGCGGTGATCATCTACCCGCACAAGGTGAAGATCTGATCTTCATAATTAGTTCTAAAGTTTTTAATTCTAATCTATCTACAAACGGTTTTTGAACAACGTTCATGTGATGAACGTCGATCCCGCTTATGCCTCTTCCGCTGCCATCTAAATTTTTTAAAATTTTCTGCGGCATGGGCGGGTTCCCAACAGTGGTATCAGAGCCTAGACTTCGTAGATTAAGGTTAGAATTAATTATAAACATGCATGTTAGATCTGAAATTTAAAAGGTTATGTGTGCTGAAATTTTCTGCATGCAGAATTTTTCAGGGTTGCTGATTTTTGCATGCTGATTTTTATATGATAAATTGATGATTCTAATTACATTGTTAATGGGATTACAAAGTTTAGAATCATGTTTATCATGATTAGCAACCCATGCCATAAGATAATCAATTAGATTTCGGATCTGAAAATTATAATTGTTGCATGTGGTGATGATCATTGGATTCAAACCCTTTTGGTATCAATTGTAAAGACCTGCGATGTGATCTGCAATGTCATATAATTTTTCAGATGCTTGCATGCATCTTATTTGATGTTTTGAGAGGCCTGCGTGCCTACTAAAAGGGGATGTAATTTATTATTATTTTTGATCAAGGATCGAATCAAGAAGGCTTGGAACCAATTCAAGAGTTGAAGACCAGTTGATCGATTGACGTGCATGTGCTTGTAATATGACCTAATTAGAATCCATAATCATCACCTATTTAAAGTTTAGCTTTACTTAATGCTGTGATTATAACTGCATGCAATGTGTCGTTTGCATGTGATGTGAATGTGAGTCAGGTAGATAGGTTTACATGTGATGCAAACTAATGGACCAATTCAAATGAGACCTAAACTAAAACCTCCTCAATCAAGTCGAGAGTGAACCAACATGAGCGAGTCATATTAGATTAATTGATCTAATTGGTGTCTAGGAAAGCATGAAAGGTGGTTACTTAATTAGGACCTTACTCTCTGAGTAAGGGGAGCCTCCCACCTGCTTACCTGGCCAATTATTCGATTACCTCTTATGAAGAACTCAAGTTGCAAACACTAAGACATGATTAACCAATATTAAGTCCATAGGTCTTCCACCATAGTAGAGTTGCTAAGATCTTTCTGATGTTGACTTATCTCGGCTGGACACAGTGGGCAAGTTGCATCGGGGCACTGGACCTCTCCATAGACATGAGATGTTGTAGGGTAAAGATAGGGTTGGGCACCAATAACTATTAGGTGAGGACCCAATGACAACTTTATTTCTACAGTTATACGGTGGGTCTGACTTAACTAAGGAGTGGGACCAATAACTGTTAGATGAGGTCTTCATGACTTAGAGACTAAGTAGCACTGCAACATGCTTAAGAAGCATTGTACAAGAGTTGTACACTCATCCATTTATGTGTCACCAATAACTGTTAGATGAGGTGGCATGTAAATCGGTGGGACCGCAGTACCCACTAGAAATCCTAGTCATGTAGGATTTCCGTTTTCCTACCAGGAAAGTGTGAGGAATTCGAGAAAATAGTGGGAGGTGTTAGATGTATGCCCTAGAAGCCAATTTGGCTGACACATTGTTGATTCTAGGGACATAATTTTGTACTTGACTATTTATTATTGAATAAATAAAAGGCATCTTTTCATTCATATTGTTTATGTGTCTATGAATCGTCCAAGAAATTAATAAGATGATGATACATATTCTCAAGAGTTGAGAATTTGAGTCATGTATCATTGGTGATTAATTTCTAAATGCTCCTGATCAATGGATCATCACGAGGATGGTGATCGATCCGATCAGTGCACAGATCACTTTCCTTCTGGATGGACGAGACTTGAGTCCACAGTGTAGGGACACTGAAGTGATAGTGCAGGTGCTTGTTAGAGAACAAGGGTACTGAGCGTGACCAAGACAAGAAGTCACTTGGATGTCTATCCACTCGTCAGTGACTTGCTTGATGTTGCAGTAGTGTGACTGGTCCTTTGACCTGCGGTGCTTCGGCTACTCACAGTGAGGTTATTGTAGTTTGACTGCACACATACATGGTCTCTAGCCATATGGGTCCATGCAGTGTAGATTGGCTGCAGTAGGTTCACTGTAGGAGTAGGGTATGCACCTATAAGGAATCTATCGACCTTGATAGAAGAGGAGTGATCCTATGTGATTTGTTAGACTGAGTTCTAAGACCTTGGCCAGGGCAGTAATATAAAGTGGAAAAGAGTTTTCCACTATCGAACTCAAGTCGAATAAATCTTGACATATGACAGACGATGGGGTTTGACGAGTTGTCCATGACCTCCGTCCTGTAGGGATCCACGATAGTAGGATTGTATCACATGTTAACTGCACCTAGAGGTTCATCATTCCATTCTGCTGGGTAGCCACTATATGCTGCTAGGTGTCACTGGTGGATGATGGGACTCATAGGGATTATCTTGATGATCGATAAACCCAAATGAGTTGAGTTGGAATCGTTCCAACCCATTGAAAGGAGTTTTCAATGATATTGAGATAGAGATCACAATATATCTCACTACCAGTCAGAGTAGAACCTATGGGGTCACACACACTAGAAGTATTGACCGATCCGATGGTTGAAATCATGATTAGGAATCACAAGAAATCAATTTGATTGATAAGAAGTTGAAGGAACAAAGGGGATTAATTAATTGGACTTGAAACAAGAGTCCTACTTCGGGTAGGATTCCTAGAGTCCTAATTGGATTAGGACTGGGAATCCTAGTTGGAGTAGGACTAGGATTCCTACTTGGAATAGGATTCCTCAATCCTAATGAGATTAGGAGATTTGAATCAAAATTGGATTCCTACTTGGAGTAGGATTCCTAGAAATCCTAATTGGATTAGGACTTTGGATTCAAATAGAGTCCTAATTGGATTAGGACTGAAATTAAATACATCCTAATTAGATTAGGATTCCTTAAGTCTAAATTAATTAATAATCTAATGAATCAACATGACTCCTAATTGGATTAGGATTGAAGAGTTCAATTGAGTCATGGTTCATTCAAGTCCTAATTGGATTAGGACTAGCATAGATTGAACCCAATTGGCTAATCCTAATTGGATTGGGATTAAACCATGAGAGAGGCACCTAATCCTCTTTGGAAGAGGATTAGGTTAACCAAGTAAGAGGGACATCAGCCCCTCTCACTTGGCTAGGGCGACATGAAGAGCTAGGGCCGGCGCCCTCTTCTTTGGTAAGTTGTCATGGAGCTCCTAATTGTTAGGAGCTCCACTCCCTTTAAAAGGAGGACTAGGGCCGGCCCCCCTTAAGCATTGAAACCTCTCTTCCTCCAAGCCGTGGCCCTCTCTTTTCCTTGGTGTTTTCAGCCGCAAGCAAGGGAAAAGATCTCCAAGTGTTGGCGGCCTCCTTCCCTTCCCTTCCTTCATCCAACGCAAGGAACAAAAGAAGGCTGCGTAGGGGATCATCTTCTTCCTCTTCTTCATCCTTCTTCTTCCTCCTTCTAAGCACAATCAAGAGTTGATTGAGAAGGAGGACATCAGCCATCAAAGCTATCTCTGCAAGGGAGCTAGCACCCCGGTGAGATAGAGAGCTTGGATCGGATCCTGCTTCGTGTGGATACCCGTAGAGGCCGGACGTTTGAACGGCTTCAAGCGAACCCTCTTCCAAAACCATGAATTCAGATTTGCGGTGATCATCTACCCGCGCAAGGTAAAGATTTGATCTTCCTAATAGTTTTAAAAGTTTTAATTCTTACCTAATTACGAAAGGTCTCGAAACAACGTTCATGCGATGAACGTCGAACCCGTGCATGCCGATTCCGCTGCCATCTGATTTAATTTTTGAAATATCAGCGGCATGGGCGGGTTCACAACAGTGGTATCAGAGCCTAGGCTTCGTAGATTAAGGTAAGAATTAAATATCTAAAGGCTTATTAGATCTGAAAATTGATTGATCATGCATGCTGAAAAATTCTGCATGCAGATTTTTCAGGGGTGCTGATTTTTTACATGCTGATTTTTATGTGATAAAAAGATGATTCTAATTGCATTGTTAATGGGATTACAAAGTTTAGAATCATGATTAGCATGATCAGCGACCTATGTCATGATATAATCAGTTAGTTTTCAAATCTGAAAATTATAATTGTTGCATACGGTGATGATCATAGGATTCAACCCCTTTTGGTATCAAATGTAATGACCTGCGATGTGATCTGCGATGTCATGTAATTTTTCAGATGCTTGCATGCATCTTATTTGATGTTTTGAGAGGCCTGCGTGCCTCCTAAAAGGAGATGTAATTTATTTTTATTTTTATTTTACATCTGGTTGTATTTCTGTGATGTGATGTACATCAACGATCAAGCTGAAGCAAAAGCATGAGATGAAAGGTGATCCAAGCGGTTGATGGCGATGGAATCAAGGGTTGATCAAGGATCGAATCAAGGAGGCTTGGAACCAATTCAAGAGTTGAAGACCACTTGATCGATTGATGTGCATGTGCTTGTAATACGACCTAATTAGAATCCATGATCATCACCTAGTTAAAGTTTAGCTTTAATTTGATGCTGCGATTATAACTGCCTGTGATGTACCGTTTGCATGTGATGTGAATGCGAGTCGGGTAGATAGGTTTACATGTGATGTAGCAAACCCAATTGAGACCTAAATCAAAACCTCCTCAATTAAGTCGAGAGTGAACCGACATGAGCAAGTCATATTAGATTAATTGATCTAATTGGTGTCTAGGAAAGCATGAAAGGTGGTTACTTAATTAGGACCTTACTCTCTGAGTAAGGGGAGCCTCCCACCTGCTTACCTGGCCAATTGTTCGATTACCTCTTATGAAGGGCTCAAGTTGCAAACACTAAGACCTGATTAACCAATATTAAGTCAATAGGTCTTCCACTGTAGTAGAGCTGCTAAGGCCTTTCTGATGTTGATTTGTCTCGGCTGGATACAGTGGTCAAGTTGCATCGGGGGGCTGGACCTCTCTATAGACATGAGATGTTGTAGGATAAAGGTGGGGTTGGGCACCAATAACTGTTAGGTGAGGACCCAATGACGACTTTATTCCTACGGTTATACGGTGGGTCTGACTTAACTAAGAAATGGGACCAATAACTGTTAGGTGAGGTTTTCATGGCTTAGAGACCAAGTTACACTGCAACATGCTTGAGAAGCATTGTACAAGA